>NW_025215107.1:39486-46259 GCF_004010195.1 Chiloscyllium plagiosum | reverse complement strand
TGTCATCCTGACCCCCTCACACTTATTGCGCCACTATAGACTGACCCCTCACACTTACTGCGTCATTGTCACCCTGACCCCCTCACACATTCTGCTTCACTATAGACTGACCCCTCAGACATACTGTGTCACTGTCAGTCTGACCCCTCACAGTTACTGCTTCACTATCACCCTGACCCCCCCACACTTACTGCATCACTGTCACCCTGATCCCTCACATTTAGCCTGTCACTACCACCCTGACCCCCTCACACTTACTGTTTCACTGACAGACTGACTCCCTCATACTTCATGCGTCAGTGTCATCCTGACCCCCTCACACTTATTGCGCCACTATAGACTGACCCCTCACACTTACTGCGTCATTGTCACCCTGACCCCCTCACACATTCTGCTTCACTATAGACTGACCCCTCAGACATACTGTGTCACTGTCAGTCTGACCCCTCACAGTTATTGCTTCACTGTCACCCTGACCCCCTCGGACTTACTGCATCACTGTTCCTCTGACCCCCTTACACTGACTACTACACTATCACCCTTACACCCACAAACTGACTGCGTCACTATCACCCTGACCCCTCACACTTACTGCATCACGATCAACCTAAAACCATCACAGCAACACAGTTATTCTGTCACTACCAGCCTTTCCCCCTCACACTTACTGCGTCACTGTCACCCTGACTCTCTCACACTGACTGCATTATTATCACCCTGACTCTCTCACACTTACTGTGTCACAATCGCCCTAACACCCCACGCTGACTGCGTCACTATCATCCTAACACCCCGGCACTTATTGTGTCACTATCAGCCTGACGCCCTCACACTTACTACGTCACTATCAGCCTGACCCCCTCACACTTACAGCGTCAGTGTCACCCTGAACCTCTCACACTGTCACCTTAACAACCTCATACTTACTGCGTCACTACCACTCTGACTCCCTCACACTTACTGCGTCACTATTAGACTTACCCCTTCACTCTTAGTGCGTCACTATCACCCTGACTCTCTCACACTGACTGCATTATTATCACCCTGACTCTCTCACACTTACTGTGTCACAATCGCCCTAACACCCCACGCTGACTGCGTCACTATCATCCTAACACCCCGGCACTTATTGTGTCACTATCAGCCTGACGCCCTCACACTTACTACGTCACTATCAGCCTGACCCCCTCACACTTACTGCGTCAGTGTCACCCTGAACCTCTCACACTTACTGCATCACTATCACCCTGACCCCCTCACACTTACTGCGTCATGATCAACCTAACACCATCACCGTCACTGTGTCACTACCAGCCTCTCCCCCTCACACTTCCTGCATCACTGTCAGTCTGACCCCTCACACGTACTGCGTCACTATTACCCTGACCCCTCACAATTATCACGTCACTATCTCTCTGATCACCTCACACATACTGCGTCACTCTCGCCCTGACCCCCTCACACTTACTGCAGCACTGTCACCTTAACACCCTCATACTTACTGCGTCACTACCACTCTGACTCCCTCACACTTACTGCGTCACTATTAGACTTACCCCTTCACTCTTAGTGCGTCACTATCACCCTGACTCCCTCACACTGACTGCGTCACTGACACCCTGACACCTCACACCTACTGTTTCCCGATCGCCCTGCCCCTTCACACTGACTGCATCACTATCACCCCGAACTCCTCATACTGATTGCGTCATTATCGCTCTGACCCCGCATCACTGTCACCCTGACCCCTTCACACTTACTGCGTCACTATCACTCTGACCCCCACACACTGCTTTACTAAAAGCTGGACACACTCACACCTACTGCGCAACTATCAGACTGAGCCCCTCACACTTACTGCATCACTACCACTATCTCCCCCTCCACCTACTGCATCACTATCACCCTGGCTCAATCACACGTACTGCACCACTGTTACCCTGACCCCATTACACTTACTGCGTCACTGTCACCCTGACCCCCTCTCACTGACTGCGTCACTATCACCCTGACCCCATCACACTTACTGCGTCACAGTCACCCTGACCCCCTCACACTTCACCTGACACCTCACAATTACCACGTCACTATCTCTCTGTCCACCTCACACTTACTGTATCACTCTCGCCCTGACCCCCCTCACACTTACTGCATCACTGTCACCTTTTCACCCTCACACTTACTGCGTCACTGTCACCCTGACCTCCTCACACTTACTGTAGCACTATCACCCTGACCCCCTCACAGTTACTGCTTCACTATCACCCTGACACCCTCACACTTACTGCGTCACTATCACCCTGACCCCTTACTGTCACTGCGTCACTGTCACCCTGATCGCCTCACACTTACTCTGTCACTATAACCCTGACCCCCTCACAGTTACAGCGTCACTATCACACTGACACCCTCACACTTACTGTGTCACTATCACCCTGACCCCCTCAGAGTTACTGCGTCACTATCATCCTGACACCCTCACACGTACTGCGACAATATCACCCTAACACCCCCACACTGACTGTGTCACTATCAGTCTGACCCCCTCACACGTACTGCGTCACTGTCAGCCTCTCTCTCTCTCAGACTTACTGTGTCACTGTCACCCTGACTCCCTCACTCTTACTGCATCACAGACAACTCACGCTTACTGCGTCACTATCAGACTGACCCCTCACACTTACTGCATCATGTTCAACCTTACCCACTCACACTAACTGCGTCACTATCAGCCTGATCCCCTCACACTTACTGTGTCACTGTCACCCTGACCCGCTCACAATTACTGTGTCACTATCACCCTGATCCCACACGCTTACTGTGTCACTATCACCCTGACCCCCACACGCTTACTGTGTCACTATCACCCTGAAACCTCCCACTCACTGCGTAACTATCATCCTGACACCCTCACACTGACTGCGTCACTATCACCCTGCCCACCCTCATACTTACTGTGTTGTTGTAACCCTGACGGCTTCACACTGACTGCGTCACTATAACCCTGACCTGCACATACATACTGTGTCACTATACCCCTGACACCTCACACTTACTGTTTCACGATCACCCTGACCCCCTCACGCTGTCTGCATCACTATCACCCTGCTCCCTCACACTGAGTGCGTCACTATCACCCTGACTCCTTCACATTGACTGTGTCACTATCACGCTGACGCCCACACACTTACTGTGTCACTATCACCCCGGCACCTTACACTTACTGCGTTACTATCATCCTGACCCCCTCACATTTACTGCATCACTATCACCCTGACCCCCTCACACTGACTGTGTCACGATCACCCTGACCCCCTCACACTGACTGCATCACAATCGCCCTGTCCACTCCCAATTACCACGTCACTATCTCTCTGACCCCCTCACACTGACTGCGTCACTATCACCCTTATGACCACACGCTTACTGTGTCACTGTCACCCTGACCCCCTGACACTTACTGTGTCACTGTCACCCTGATATACACACGCGTACTGTGTCACTGTCACGCTGACCCCCGAAGACTGATTGTGTCACTATCACCCTGACCCCCACAGGCTTACTGTGTTACTGTCAGCTGATTCCCTCACACTCACTCAATAAGCATCACACTGACCCCGTCACACACACTTCACCACAGTCAGGCAGAACCCCACACACTCACACCATCACTGTCAACCTGACCACATCATACTCACTCCATCACAATCACCCTGAACCCCTCACATTCACTCTATCACCATCACACTAACCCCCTCACACTCATTTCATCACCGTAACCCTCACACCCTCACACTCAATCCATCACCGTCACACTGACGCCTCATACTCACGCCATCCCCGTCAACCTGACCCCCTCACACTCACTCCATCCCCGTCACACTGACACCCTCACACTCAGTCTTTGACGGTCACCCTGACCCACTCACACTCACTCAGTCACCGTCACCATGACAACCTCACATTCACTCATTCACCCTGTCCCCTCACATTCACTCCATCACTGTCAACATGACACATTCACACTCACTCCATCACCATCCACTAGCCCCTCACACTCACTCCATTACCGTCACACTGACCCACTCACACTTACTCCATCACCAGCACACGGATCGTCTCACACTCTCGGCGTCACAGTCACCCTGAGCCCCTCACACGCACTGCATCACCGTCACCCTGACCCACTCACACTCACTCCATCACCGTCACACTGACTCCCTCACACTCACCCCATCACCGTCACCCTGACCCACTCACACTCTCTCCATCAATGTCACCCTGACCTCCTCACACTCATACTGACCCTCTCACACTCACTCTATCACTGTCACACTGACCCCCTCACACTCACACCATTACTGCAACACTGACCCTCGCACACTCACTCCATCACCTCACATTCACTCCGTCACCCTGTCCCCTCACATTCACTCCATCACTGTCAACATGACACATTCACACTCACTCCATCACCATCCACTAACCCCTCATACTCACTCCATTACCGTCACACTGACCCACTCACACTCACTCCATCATCATCACAATGATCGTTTCACATTCTCTGCATCACAGTCACCCGGACCGCCTCACACACACGTCATCACTGTCACCCTGAACCCCTCACACGCACTCCATAACTGTCACCCTGATGTACTCAGACCATCACGGCCACCCTGACCCCGTCACACTTACTCCGTCACCGTCACACTGACCCACTCACACTCACTACATCACTGTCACACTGATCCTCTCACACTCACTCCCTCACCGTCACCCTGACCCCCTCACATTAACTCCGTCAAGGTCACCCTGACCCCCTCGCACTCACTCCATCACCGTCACCCTGAGCCCCTCACACTCACGCCGTTACCATCAAGCTGACCCCCTCATTTTTACTGCATCACCGTCACACAGATCCCCTCACACTCACTCCATCACCGTAACTCTGACCCCTTCACACTCACTCCATCTCCGTCACGCTGAACCCCTCACAGTCACTCCATCACCCACACCCTGACCCCTTCACACTCACTCCATCACTGTCACCATGACATCCTCACACTCACTCGATCATAGTCATACTGACCCTCTCACACTCACTCCATCACCGTCACTCTGATCCCCTCACACTCACTTCATAACCGTCACCCTGACTCCCTCACACTCACTCCATCACAATCACCCTGACCCCTTCACACTCACTCCATCACTGTCACCATGATACCCACACACTCAGTCGATCACAGTCATACTGACCCCCTCACACACACTCCATCACCGTCACTCTGACCGCCTCACACTCACTCCATCACCGTCACACAGAATCCTCGCACACCCTCGGTCACCATCATACTGATCCCCTCACATTAACTCCATTTTTGACGCACTCACACTCACACCATCGCCGTCAACCGGACCCCCTCACACTCACTCCATCTCCGTCACACTGACACACTCACTCTCACTACATCACAGTCACTCTGATCCCCTCACTCTTTCTTCATAACCATCATCCCGACACACTCACACTCACTCCATCACAGCCACACTGACCCCCTCACACTCACTCCATCACCGTCACCCTGACCCTCCATACTCACTCCATCACCGGCACCCTGACCCCCTCACAGTCACTCCATCACCGTCACACTGACTCCCTCACACTCACTCCATCATTATCACTCTGACCCTCCCACACTCACTCCATTACCATCACACTGACCTTCTCACACTCAATCCATCATCCACACCCTGACACCCTCAACTCATTCCATCACAGACACACTGACCCCTCACACTCACTCCATCACTGTCACCCTGACACTCTCAAACTCACTCCATCACCGACACCCTGACCCCGTCACACTCAATCCATCACCGTCACCCTGACACTCTCACACTCACTCCATCAGCCTCAGGCTGACCCAATGACACTCACTCCATCACAGTCACCCTAATCACCTCACACTCACCCCATCACCGTCACCCTGACTCCCTCAACTCACTGCATCACCGTCACCCTGAGCCACTCACTCATTCCGTCAGCGTCACACTGATCCCCTCACACTCACTTCATCATCGTCACGCTGACCCTCTCACACTCACTCCATTACCATCACTCTGACCACCTCACACTCACTCCATCACCGTCACCCTGAACCCGTCACACTCATTCCTTCACCGTCACACTGACACCCTCATTCTCAATCCATCACCATCACCCTGATCACCTCACACGCACTCCATCACCGTCAACATGATCCCCTCGCACTCACACCATCACCATTACCCAGACCCCCTCAAACTCACTCCGTCACGTCACCTGACCACCTCAAACTCACTCCATCACCGTCAATCTGACTCTCACTCACTCACTCCATCACTGTCACACTGATCCCCTCACACTCATTCCATCACAGTAACCCTGCCCCCCTCAAACTCACGCCATCACAGACACCTTGAACCCCTCACACTCACTCCATCACCGTCACCCTGACACTCTCACACTCACTCCATCACTGTCACCCTGACCCTCTCAAAATCACTCCATCACCGTCACCCTGACCCCGTCACACTCACTCCATCACAGCCAATCTGACCCACTCACACTCATTTCAACACCGTCATCCTAACCCTCTCACACTCACTCCATCACTGTCACCCTGACCCCACCACACTCACTCCATCACCGTCACTCTGACCACCTCACACTCACTCCGTCACCGTCACCCTGAACCCGTCACAATCACTCCTTCACCGTCACCCTG
>NW_025215107.1:34048-39027 GCF_004010195.1 Chiloscyllium plagiosum | reverse complement strand
GACCCCATTATAACAGCTGTATTCCCACTCACTGAGCACTACCCCATTGTAACAGCTATACTCCCACTCACTGAGCCCCGACCCCATTATAACAGCTGTATTCCCACTCACCGTCACCCTGACACCCTCAACTTATTCCATCACTATCAAACTGACTGCTCACACTCACTCCATCACCGTCACCCTGACCCCCAACACTCACTCCATCACTGTCACCCTGACTCCATCACACTCACTGCATCACCGTCACCCTGACCCCGTCACACTCAATCCATCACAGTCACCGTGACACCCTCACACACACTCCATCACCGTCACCCTGACCCCCTCACAATCACTCCATCACGGTCACCCTGACCCCCTCACACTCACTCCATCATTATCACTCTGACCCTCCCACACTCACTCCATCACCATCACTCTGACCACCTCACACTCACTCTATCACTATCACCCTGAACCCCTCACACTCATCCCTTCACCGTCACCCTGACACCATCACACTCACTGAATCACCGTCACACTGAATCCCTCACAGTCACTCCATCACCCTTCAACGTGACCACCTCACACTCGCTCCATCTCCATCACGCCGACCCCCTCACACTCACTGTCCCTAATGTTGCTCTCTCTACCACCAACGCTGGCAGTGCATTCCACATTCCCACCACTCTCTGTGTAACGTACGTACCTCTGATATCTCCCATAAACCTTCCTCCAAGTACCTTAAAATTATGCCCCATCGTTATAGCCATTTTCACAAAGGGAGAATTCTCGGGCTAGCCACTCTGTGTATGCCTCTAATCATCTCGTACGTCTCTTATCATCTACCAAGTCAGCTCTCATCCTTTCTCATTCCAATGAGAAAAGCCCTGGCTTCCCCAAAATTTCTTCATTAGACCTGCCTTCCAATCCAGAAAACATCCTTATAAATCTCTGCACCCTCTCCGAAGCTTCCACATTTTTCCTATAATGAGGCGACCGGAACATAACACAATATTCCAAGTGTGGAGTAACCAGAGTTGTATGGAGCTGCAGCATAACCTCACAGGTCTTAAACTCAATCCCCCTGCTCATGAAAGCTAACACATCACACGCCTTCGTACCATCCCTATCAACTTGGCTGAAATCTTTGAAGGATCTATGAACGTGGACCCCAAGGTTCGGCTGTTTCTCCACACTACCAAGAATCCTGCCTTTAACTCGGTCGAGGTTTTCTGCAGAATCCTTCAATCTTAACCCCTCCCTAATTTGGTATCTTCCTCCAGTCCCCACAAAACTCATAAACTGTGAAGCGTCTTCCCGTCCCGACAATCCTCCTTAGCTCTGTAACCTCTTTTATTGACGTGAACCCTCAAAACTACCAAAGCCAATTTCAACCACTTCAATATTACTAATAACTGCAAAATCCTCCAATCCTAATATTCCTCGCTAACTCTGTAACTCCCCATCATCCTCCAGTACCCTTCTGGGGAACATTGCAGAAGAAGGAAGAGTTGTAGAGTCCGGGTCATGTTACGGAGGTAGGAAGGGCTGCAGAACCTGGAGGATGGTACAAATATAGGAAGGGACGGGGATCTTGCAGGAGGTTAGAGGGAGCGGGATTCATATTACCTGCAGGATGGGACCGAGACTGCTTTGTGGAGCCTGAAGGATATTTTAGTCTGAATGATTCATTTGTTTTTTTTATTTGACTATTGGGCCGATCTTGATTACCTAATTTTGCTGATTTTTACCAGGATTGGCTGTGCACAGCTTCAGATTCCCAGGCTGGGAAATGTGAGTTCAGATGTGAATCTATTTGCCCATTCTGTCCGTGTCCCTGACACTGACCTGGTGCTGCTCTAGTAGAAAGTACTCTCCGTGTATCTGGTAGCCTCCAGATTGACAGGACTGACCACAGGACTCACCTCATCAAAGCCTTCATTTAGAATGTTCTTTTTTATTATTATTTTCAAGTGACAGTTTCGTGAAATGCAGGAATTGGGGTGATTCCATTTTAAGAGTATGAAACCTTTATCATTGGAGATTGGGAAGAGGGTAACTAGGAAGAAAATAGGGCCCCTAAAAGATCAGCAAGGCAGCCTTTGTGTGCAGCCGGAGGAGATGGTGGCGATACTATACGAGTATTTTTCATCAGTGTTTACTGTGGAGAAGGAAATGGAGGATACAGAATGTGGGGAAGTAGATGGTGACGCTTGCAAAGCATCCATATCGAAGAGGAGGAGGTGCTGGATGTCTTGAAATGCATAAAAGCGCATACATCCCCAGGATCTGATCAGGTGTACCTTGGAATCTATGGGAAGCTCGGGAAGTTACTGATGGGGCCTTTGCTGAGAAATTTGTATCATTGATTATCACAGGTGAGGTGCGAAAAGACTAGAGGTTGGCTAACGTGGTGTCACCATTTTAAAAAGGTGGTAAGGGAAAGCTAGGGAACTACAGACCAGTGGGCCTGACATCAGTAGTGGGTAAATTGTTGAAGGGAATCCTGCGAGATAGGATTTACATGTATTTAGAAAGGCAAGGAGTGACTAGGGATAGTCAGCATGGCTTTATGTATGAGAAATAATGTCTCAAGAAATTGATTGTGTTTTTTGAAGAAGTAACAAAAAGGATTGATTAGGGCCAATCATTGGATGTGATTTCTGTGAACTTCAGTGAGGTGCGTGAAATAGTTCCTCATGGGAGATTGGTTAGCAAGGTTAGATCTCATGGAATACAGGGAGAACTGGCTGTTTGGATACAGAACTGGCTCGAAGGTAGAGGACAGAGGGTGGTGGCAGACAGTTGCTTTTCACACTGGAGGACGATGGTGTGCCACAAAGATCGGTGCTGGCGTCACTATGTTTCGTCATTATATTAATGATTTTGACATGAACATAGGAGATACAGTTAACAAGTTTGCAGATGACGCCAAAATTTGAGACATAGTGTTTATTACAAGACATTGTGGGAAAAAGGAAATTATAATTTTTTTTGAAATGGGCAAACAATGTACAGTTTTAGTTAAACTCTGTCCCTTCCTGTTCCTTTCTGCTTGTCTTCAGCCACATCCCCATGCTGTTCTGAGGCTTCACATTTTCTCTTTGGATTTGGAAAGCTACTTTCACCTGAACCCTGTCCCTGTATCCTCTCTGTCAGTTTAAAACCCTGTCCATAAACCTACCGACATGATTGGCCAGGACACTGGTCCCAGCAGTGTTGATTTTAATTCACTCTTGAGATATTGCTGTCTCTGGCTGGCCAGCATCGCATGCCCACCCTGACCAGCCTAAGTGCTGAGTGGCTTGCCAGATCATTACAGAGGGCATTTGAGCGTCAATCCCATTGCCCTGTGTCTGGATTCATACGTAGGCCAGACTGGCAGCCTATAACAGATTTCCTTACTTAAAGGGTATTAAGTAGTCAGATGGGTATCCCTGCTACCGGCATTAAATTCTGGATGAACAGTCTAGTGAGAGTAACACGAGGCCAATGCCTGGCCCACTGATAGCTCGCTCATCCCTGAGTACTGATCCCAGTGCATCTTCTTCGTGACCGTGGTTAGATCCTGATACCTTCCTGCACTCTGGTGCTATCACACAGTCTCTCTCCATGTGGTATCTGTCACTGTGAGAGTCTAATTGCTGCCGGTGACTGCACCTTTTGCAGCTACTCCAGATCCTGAATCAACAGAACTCTCCACTCCAGGGAGACGCAGCAGCACAGACCAGGGATGGAGACTGGGATTTTCCAGGTCTCTGTGGGACTCGGTGCCATTCTTCATGTTTAACCATCACTGCATCAGTCTGATTTCCCATTCTGTTCATTTCTCTGTCTCCTGTAGGTACTCAGGATGCTCCTGACTCAGCAGAATTCCCAATTCCTGTTTGTCCACCACCACACTGAAGACAGTTGGTCAGCCAGAGAGATGGAGAGTGAGATCTGGAGCCTTCAGTAAATCCTGCAGATCGGTAAGATCACTCACAGTGAACAGAGCAGAGTGTATTTAAGGGATCGAACTCTGGTCCAGAAGACATGAGATAGATACAGTATTGAAGCACGAACACTATTATAGGGCAAGCCAAACAGAGAACAGCCAGGGAATTCCTAGTGGCGTGGCACTCATCCACAGACTCTATCAACAAACGCATCGACCTGGACCCAATATACCGGCCACTACAGCGGACAGCTGGAACAGACAACCAGAAGCGGCAGAGACAAACCACTATGAATGCCGGAGGAAAGATCACAGAAAAGCTTCACAGGAGGCTCCCAAGCACTGAGGATGTCACCTCGACAGGGGACGAAATGTTTGCAGGACAAATTCACAGCTCGGCGAACAGAACCACAACCAATCATAGCCAGCCTGCACCTCAATAGGAGCCAGGAGCAAGGTCATTCGGCCCCCACCCTCACCCAGAAGGGAGAGCACGGGAAGCTGATAAAGGAAACAATCCCCTCCCATGTGGCTTTCTGAAATGGAGCTGGAGAACAGAGCACATCTAACCTGCTGTTTGCTTCCCCGAGACTCGCCTGCTCCACCTTACAGTGAGAGACTGAGGGGAATCTCATGGAGATTTCACTTCTCACTGAGAGGCTGCAACTCCAATCCAAATCAGGCTGGTTCCCTCCGAGACTCACGGAAGAGGGCAGCCCTCTACAGATCAGGCCCTTGTGGAATCATAACCTCCAGTGTGGGGGCCAAGAGCTGGGAGGTAGTGTTAAGAACATAAGACCATCCGAAATAGGAACAGGAGATCATTCAGCCCCTCGAACCTGCTCTGCTATTCAATAGGATTGTGAATGATTTAGCATTTGATTTGGGAGCTGAAACTCGGACAGTACAGAGACAGAGAATCAAATTATTCTGCTATAAGGAATCATCAGACGAAAGCACACACACACACGGACACACCCACACACACACACACACACGGACACAGACACACACACACACGGACACACACACACACGGACACGGACATACACACACA
>NW_025215107.1:30874-33817 GCF_004010195.1 Chiloscyllium plagiosum | reverse complement strand
CTCCAGGGGCATGCACTGTATAACCCAATCATAGCCAGCCTGCACCTGAATAGGAGCCAGGAGCAAGGCCATTCGGCCCCACCCTCACCCAGAAGGGAGAGCACGGGAAGCTGATGAAGGAAACAAGCCCCTCCCATGTGGCCTTCTGAACTGGAGTTGGAGGACATGGCAGACCTGGCCTGTTGTTTGCTTCTCCGAGACAGGGCTGCTCCACCTTACAGTGAGAGACTGAGGGTAATCTCGAGAAGATTTCACTTCTCACTGAGAGGCTGCAACTCCTATCCAAAGCAGGCCGGTTCCCTCCGAGACTCACGGAAGAGTGCAGCCCTCGACAGATCAGTCCCTTGTGTCGCATAACCTCCAGTATGGGGGCCAAGAGCTGGGAGGTAGTGTTAAGAACAGAAGACCATCCGAAATAGGGACAGGAGGAGAACATTCAGCCTCGCGAGCCTGATCTACTATTCAATAGGTTCGTAAATGATTTAGCATTTGATTTGGGAGCTGAAACCCGGACAGTACAGAGACAGAGAATCAAATTATTCTGCTATACGGAATCATCAGACAGGAGCTGGAACCGGAGAGAGTGAACACACACACACACACACATTGTGGGATTCAGGCTGTCTGTGGGAATTTTACCACAAGATGCGAGCTCTACACTGAGGAGAGACAAAGGCGCAAAATGCTAGAGAGGGCAGCTGCACAGTCTGATCCCACCAATCTCACTGCTTCCCACTACCATGAGAGCTCTTATGTATATTTCTGTGTTCCCAGCTGTCTCTCCCACATTTTTCCTTCAATCCCTATCTCACAACATCCTTCATATCTCTGCCCTGTTGACATTTCCCTGCAGATTCCCTTCCAACAACACTCTGCCCCTTTGACACCCCATCATGTTTTTCAGGAATGCTTAATCATTCAATCTTCCACAAAACCAACACCTTGCTCATCTCTCTCTGCATCTTTCTCTCAGCTCTATGGGATCTTGCCTTTCTTGTCTGTAAATCATTCTCGTTGCATCGCAGCAGCTCCCCCCCCCCCCCCCCACTCTCTCAGCTCTATGCTGCTGCTGCAACTCCTCTCTCTCTCTGTCCTATACCTCTCCCTGGGTTTTCTCTCTTGCTGTCTATTTGACCTTCACTCCCTGTCTTTTCCTCCCCTTTTTCACCTTATATCTGTCTGACATTATATTTCTCTTCATGGGGTTTTACTCTTTCTCTCTCCCTTTCTCTCTCTGCGTCTCTCCTACTCTTTTTCAGTTCATCTCACTTTCTCTCCCTCCCTCTGCCTGCCCGTCTTTCTCGTGTTCTCTCCCTCCCTCTGACTGTCTGTCTACCCAGCTCTCTTTCTCTCTTGTAGTTTCTCTCCGTATGTCTCCCTGGAGCCCTGTCCCAGTGACTGGGGAAGGGACGTTGGAAGAGTTTGTCTCTGTGTCGCTGGATGCTGTACAGTTAATGCGGGGGATCAACCTTTTCCTGGTCTCTCCCGGGTTTTACCCCGACAGTGGGGAGGGGGTTAGTGTAAGAGACATAAAAGTCCTTTTCCCATTGAGTCTGAAATGAAGAAAAAGAGAAGGGGAGGGTGACAAAAAGAGAAAGAGAGACATGGATAGAGTGGGGATGGAGAAATTGAGGCGAGAGAGAGAGATGGGCAGTGAGAAACAGGGAGAGGAAGAAGGACACATATGGATGGAGAAGGACAGTGTGTGTGGATAGGGAATGGTTGCAAAGTGGGATCTTTCTGTGCATGACAGCAGTCAGTCAAAAGGTGTGTTAGTCTCTGCACCATGTCCTCCAGCCCAGGAGCTGTGGGTCTACATCGGAAGGGGGAGATTGGGAGACAAGGGGGTATTGGGACAGCCAGAGATGGGGGACTGTTTGATGGGGTTTTGGGGTTGGTGGAGAAAGATTTGTAGCTCAGGTGCTCGTTGTTGTGGTTCTGTTTGCCGACGTTTTTTTTGGGAATTTGTGTTGCAGACGTTTCGTCCCCTGTCTAGGTGACATCCTCAGTGCTTGGGAGCCTCCTGTGAAGCGCTTCTGTGATCTTTCCTCCGACATTTATAGTGGCCTGTCCCTGCCGCTTCCGGTTGTCAGTTCTAGCAGTCCGCTGCAGTGGCCGGTATGTTGGGTCCAGGTTGATGTGTTTAACAAACACATCAATCTGGACCCAATACACCGACCACTGTAGCGGACAGCTGGAACTGACAACCGGAAGCGGCATAGGCAAATCACTATAAATGCCGGAGGAAACATCACAGAAGCGCTTCACAGGAGGCCCCCAAGCCCTGAGGATGTCACCTAGACAGGGGACGAAACGTCTGCAACAAACATTCCCAACTCGGCGAACAGAACCACAACACGGAGAAGAGGTCTCCTCAGAAAGGATAGTCAGTGAGGCCATTCAGGGGACAATCCTCAGGATCCTGAACAGGACCAGGATCATTTAATGGGGGAGGGGGGCGGAATGGGCAGAAAGGACTCCATCTGTGATACAAGCCTTCTTTAATTCTGGGACTGGGATCTTGCTATGCATTAAACAGACACAGGCCAGTCAGTCAACCCAGACTCATTTACCTGCGTGAGAAATTGAGGGCTGCAGATGCTGGACAGTCAGAGTTACAATGTGTGGAGCTGGGGAAAGACAGCGGGTCAGCCAGGAGAGGTGACAGTTCTGGCCTGACCTGCTGGGCTTTTCCAGCTCCACACTTTTCCATTCATTTCCCTCTGCCCCAGAGAGTGGGGCTCACAGCAACGTTGGGGGCAGCAAAATATTTGAGGGGGGCTAATTTGATGAGGCAATTATTTGGGAGGGAAGATATTTCGGAAAGGGAATAAATTTGGGAGGACAGTGAAAATGAAGGGCATAGTACTTTTGAGGGGGTACAAAATTGGGTGAGATCTTTCAGGTCTGAAATAGCGAAAAACAGAAAGGGAGGGTGAGAAA
>NW_025215107.1:6961-30868 GCF_004010195.1 Chiloscyllium plagiosum | reverse complement strand
GTTAAAACATGGACAGACTGGATGGGTGACACTTGTTATTCCAGTTGGTTCCAACTCTCTCTCTCAATGGATTTTCACATTCCCTCTCTCCCATGCCCCTGGGTTTTGCTTCAGCCTGTCTCTCTCTCTCTCTCTCTCTTTCTCTTTCTGATTCTGCTTCTGGATCTGCGAAACTGTTTTCTCTCGCCCTCTCTCTCTCTCTCTGGATGGTTAGATGGTCTCTGTCTCTTGCCATGCTGGTCTCCTCAGAAGGCCTCCAGAGTTTCAGGCAATCAGTCTGCAGATAAACCCTGTTTTTGTTCATTTCTGGATGGTTTTCAGGAACTTTCTATCGTTCTGTGCGGGTTTTGTGATTTGGGAGATTTCCTTGGCCAATAAACCGTGGCTGTCTATCTGTGTTTTAGCTAGGAGGTTGTGACATCTCCCCCAACTCACCCACTTGAATGGAAAGAAAAGAAGCTTATGCAATAAATTACAAACCTAATTTTAAAAGCTGGTTATGCTTGTTGTCAGAGTAGCCAGCTGTCTGTGCAAAAGCCATTGTGTACGTTGGTCAAACCGATGGTCTTATAGCTTCACTTGGAGGTCGCCACTGATGATGCTACCCAGCCAGGTAACGAAACGTCTGGATGTCAAACCTCTCAGCGAGCAAACCTACATCCTAAGTCTTATAGCTGATAAGTGATATCATAAAATCTTGACAGAACAGGATCAGACCATTCGGCCCATTGAGTACACAATGACCCTCTGAAGAGAATCCAACTCAGACCCACTCCCCCAATGATATCCCTGAAACCGTGCATTTCCTATGGCTATTCCAGCTAGCCTGAATATCCCTTGACACAATGGGCAATTTAACATGGCCAATCTGTCGTAATGGCAACTATGGGCAGGAAATCAATACTGGCCCAGCCAGGAACACTCAAACACTGCAAATGAATGAAACTAAGTTGATCACCCAGGCAGTTCCATCTGCCTTCCAGCCCCTGGGCATGATTCACCATGATCGTACCCATCTGTTGCAGCCTGCAATCCTAACCACCAGTATCCCGAGATATATCAAGGTGAGTGCGGTTGGGACCACAGCCGATGTGAGAGGAGCCGAATTCTTGGATAACAGGCTATGGGCATGTCATGGTATGATCTGTTCCTTCCAATTTACGTAAGTATGATCCCTGGCAATGTTCCCTCTATCTCCACAGTAATCATGGTAGCCCATCCAAATACAATTTTTACAACAACTCAGATAATTTGGACTTCATCCTAACTTTGGTCACTTGGGTTAAGTGGAATCCCTCGCACCAAGCTCAGGTGTCCCACTGAGAGTGTCCTTACAGCTGTCATTAACCCAGCCCTTGGTGAGCTGCTGTCACTGACAGTGAGAGATGTTCGTGTGGGTATTCTCTTGGAACAAATATTTATGCTGTTTGTCACTAACCCGGGATGGGACTTGCCCTTGGCTGGCCTGCCTGAGCTCCTCCCTCAGCTGTTCCATCATCCCATTACTGCACAGGGTGTGGTTTTACTGCTCACCGTCATCTCTGCTTGGGCCGTGGATGATCTGGTTAATCGTGTTGGCGTTACCCTCCAGTTTGGTCACTAATGATGGTTAGCCTGATTCTCCACGAGTTGTCCCATGGTCTCCTCTGGGTTTTCTGTATTCAGTCTTTCTCAGGCTCATTAGAGAGTTGTTGGGTCAGGATCCTGCGTTTATTCTCCAAATTAGCCAAATCAGCGTTCTGACCAGTAACACTCCTGCCCTGGGGGTGGACTCGTATACTGTGGCTAAATCATTATGGAGTTCCCTTTTCTTTTGTCTGTTAATTACTTCTCTGGGTTCTGTGTTTTCCTTCAAATTTACCTGTCCTTTGTCCCATTATCCTGTAGGTCAGTTGGGAACATGATTATTTTAATGGGGAAGGACACCACTCTGATGACTGTATCCCTGATACATTCATTATGATTAGTGTCAGTTTGTGATAAATGTTCGTGAACAAGGAATTCCCTGTGAGTTTCATGACTAGTCCATTGTGAGAGCCTGGTATGTGTGGGACAAGCTGGGGGAGGAGCCTTCCCTCCTGTTCTCAGCCCGTTTTTAATTTTGTTTCTGAGGAATTCTCTCTGGTGGGCTTCCTGGGATATCGCTGTCCGAAAATGACCCCTATTCCAGGCAGGGTGCTTGGTATCCTACTACCATGCACCCATTCTCGGGGAAACCTTACCAATCGCTTCTGATCCCTGAGGTCCTGTAACACAATGTGGAAATCCCTAAAGTCTATTTCCTATTCAGCAATTAATTAGCAGAGAGCCCAAGCCTCATTACGGGCGCGTCTGAGGGGTCGAACCCCAGGTGTCCCTCCTCCTTTCTGAGACATGGGAGACAACAGGTCGGGCCCAGTTTCTCATCCCCAAAAATCCAGACAAATTGAACCCAGAGTCTCCAGGTGAAGTTGACGGGGGGAGGGGAGGGGCATTCCCTTGGTTGTTGTTCTGCAGTTATGCAGCGCCTCTGCAGGATATGCCTTATCTTGCCCTCGAGCAGTGAGGATCGCTGCCTTCATCACATTATGGATGCCCCTCCCTAGCTGTTGGCCCTCAGGGAGGGCTGAATGGCCTGCTGGACTAAGGCACATGGCGAATCATTTGGCTTGCTCCTCAGCATCCACTCTGTGTATGACAATCTCATCCAAACATGTATCTGTGCCAGAGACGGGATCTTTTTGGTGCTGCCCACCAGCTGGGTGCCTGGACTGGCTGTTGTGTACGGAGTGAGACCATAAGCTGCTTTACACTGGGTAACCACATGATTCATGGGATCTGAGTTCGGCTGTGGCGCAGGGCTGGGGGCAAAAGGTGTCACATTCAGTCAGAGAGTGTCACAGTGTGTCTCAGAGAGTATCACAGTGTGTCACAGAGAGTGTCACCGTCTGTCAGAGAGTGCCACAGTGTTTCTCAGAGAGTATCACAGTGTGTCACAGAGAGTGTCATCGTCTGTCAGAGAGTGTCACAGTGTGTCACAGAGAGTGTCACAGTGTGTCTAAGAGAGTGTCACCGTCTGTCACAGTGTGTCACAGTGTGTCTCGGAGAGAGTCAGAGAAAGTCAGAGAATGTCACAGTGTTTCATAGTCTGTCAGAGAGTGTCATAGTGTGTCTCAGTGAGTGTCATAGAGTGTTACAGTGTGTCTCAGAGAGTGTCTGAGAGTTTGAGACATGTCACAGTCAGTCAGAGAGTGTCACAGTGTGTCACAGAGAGTGTAGCCGTCTGTCAGAGAGTGTCACATTCGGTCAGAGAGTGTCACAGTGTGTCTCAGTGAGTTCCACAGCGATTCAGAGAGTGTTAGTGTGTCTCAGCGAGGGTCAAAGAATGTCACAGAGTGTCACAGTGTGTCTCAGAGAGTATCACAGTGTGTCACAGAGAGTGTCACCGTCTGTCAGAGAGTGTCACATTCAGTCAGAGAGTGTCACAGTGTGTCTCAGATTTTGTCACAGTGTGTCTCAGAGAGTGTAACCGTCTGTCAGAGAGTGTCACATTCAGTCAGAGAGTGTCACAGTGTATCCCAGTGAGTACCAGAGGGATTCAGAGAGTGTTAGTGTGTCTCAGCGAGGGTCAGAGAATGTCACAGAGTGTCACAGTGTGTCTCAGAGTGTCAGAGATAATCAGAGAGTGTCACAGTGTGTCTCAGAGAGTGTCGGTCTGTCACAGTGTGTCACAGTGTGCCTCAGAGAGAGTCAGAGAAAGTCAGAGAATGTCACAGTGTTTCAGAGTCTGTCAGAGAGTGTCATAGTGCGTCTCCGTGAGTGTCATAGAGTGTTACAGTGTGTCTCAGAGAGTGTCAGAGAGTTTCAGACATGTCACAGTCAGTCAGAGAGTCACAGTGTGTCAGAGAAAATGTCACAGTCTGTCACAGTCGGTCAGGAAGTGTCGCAGTGTGTCTCAGAGAGTGTCACAGAGAGTGTCACAGTCTGTCACGGTCTGTCAAAGAGTGTCACAGTTAGTTTCAGAGAGTGTCAGAGAGGGTCTGAAAGTGTCACAGTGTGTCTCAGCGGGTCAGAAAGAGTCAAGTAATGTTACAGTGTGTCTAAGGGAGTCTCAGAGAGCATCCGAAAGTGTCGCAGTCTGTCTAAGAGAGCATCAGAAAGTGTCACAGTCTGTCTCAGAGAGGTTCAGGGATTGTCACAGTGTGCCTCAGAGAGTGTCAGAGAAAATCAGAAATGTCACAGTGTGTCATTTTCTGTCAGAGTGTCATAGTGTATCTCAGTGTGGTCGAGATAGTCAGAGAGTGTCACAGTGTGTTTTGGAGAGTGTCACAGTGTGTTTCAGAGAGTGTCACAGTCTGTCAGAGAGTGTGTCAGAGAGAGTCAGAGAGTGTCACAGTGAGTCGTACTCTGTCTCAGAGAGTGTCAGAGAGGGTCAGCGTTTGTCTCAGAGAGGGTCATAGTCTGTGAGAGAGTGTCATAGTGTGTCTCAGAGTGGGTCAGAATGAGTCAGAGAGTGTCACAGTGTGTCTAAGAGAGTGCCAGAGAAAGTCAGAGAATGTCACACTTTATCGCAATCTGTCAGAGAGTGCCACAGTGTATCGTGCTGTGCCAGAGAGAGTGAGAGAGTTTCACATCGTGCTGTGCCAGAGAGAGTGAGAGAGTTTCACAGTCCGTCTCAGACAGGGTCAGAGGTTGTCATTGTGTGTCTCAGAGAGTGTCAGAGTCGGTCAGAGAGTGTCACAGCGTGTCTTAGAGAGTGTCAGAGAGGGTCACAGTGGGTCTTAGAGTGTCAGAGAGAGTCAGGGAGTGTCACACTGTGTCTAAAAGAGCGTCAGAGAGCGTCAGAATGTGTCACAGTGTGTCTCAGAGAGTCACAATTTCTCAGAGAATGTCACCGTGTGTCAGAGTATCACAGTCGGTCAGAGAGTGTCGCGGTGTGTCAACGAGTGTCACAGTGTGTCTCAGGGAGTCAGACAGATACTGAAAGTGTTACAGAGTGTATCAGAGAGTATCACAGTGTCTCAGATTATGTCACCGTTTGTCAGAGAGTGTGACAGTCTGTCAGAGTGTCATCGTGTGTCACAGAAAATGTCACAGTCTGTTAGAGTCGTTCAGAGAGTGTCACAGTGTGTCATAGAGTGTCACAGTATGTTTCAGAGAGTGGCAGAGAGATTCAGAGAGTGTCACAGAGTGTCTCAGAGAGTGACTGACAGGGTCAGAGTGTCACATTCTGTCAGAGTGTCACAGTGTGCTTCAGAGAGTGTCAGAGAGGGTCAGAGAGTGTAACAGTATGTCTAAGAGGGCCACAGCGTGTCTCAGAGAGTCAGGGAGAGTCGGAACGTGTCACAGTCTGTCTCTGAGAGAGTCACAGTGTGTCTCAGAGAGAGTTAGAGAATGTCAGAGCGGGTCAGAGAGTAACACAGTGTGTCTCGGGGAGACAGAGAGAGACAGAGAGTGTCACAGTGTGTCTCAGAGAGTGTCACAGTGTCTCAAAAAATGTCACCCAGTGTCAGAGAGTGTCACCGTCCGTCAGAGAGTGTCATTGTGTGTCACAGAAAGTGTCACAGTCTGTCACAGTCTGTCAGAGAGCGTTACTGTGTTTCTCAGAGAGTGTGAGAGAGCATCACAGGGTATCTCAGAGTGTCAGAGAGAGTCACAGTGTGTCTCAGAGCGTGTCACAGTGTGTCTCAGAGAGTGTGAGAGAGAGTCAACAAATGTCACAGTGTGTCTCAGAGAGGGACAGAGAGTGTCACAGTGTTTTCCAGAGTGTCAGAGGGAGTCACAGAGAGTCACAGTGTGTCTCAGAGAGTCAGAGAGAGTCAGAAAGTGTTACAGTGTGTTTCAGAGAGAGAGTCAGAGAGTGTCACAGTGTGTCTACGTAAGTGTCAGAGAGAGTCATAGAGTGTCACAGTCTGTCAGAGAGTGTCACAGTGTGTCTCAGAGAGTGTCAGAGATGGTCAGAGTTTGTCTCAGAGATTTTCACAGTCTGTAAGAGAGTGTCACGGTGTGTCTCAGAGAGGATCAGAGTGAGTCAGAGAGTGTCGTAGTGTGTCATATTGTGCCTCCGAGAGTGTCACAGAGAGTCAGACTGTATCACAGTGTATCTCAGAGAGTCAGAGTGTGTCACAGTCTGTCTCAGAGAGTGACACCATGGGTCACGCTCTGTCAGAGAAGGCTACAGTATATTTCAGAGTGAGTCAGAGGGAGTCAGAAAAAGTCACAGTCTTTCTTTGAGAGTGACACAGTGTGTCACAGTCTGTCAGAGAGTGTCACAGTGTGTCTCAGATAGGATAAGAGAGTGTCTCAGTGCGTCTCAAATTGTCAGAGAGAGTCAGAGAGGGTCCCAGTGTGTCTCAGCGAGTGTCAGAGTTTGTCGCAGTGTGTCACAGTCTGACAGACCGTGTCACAGTGTATTTGAGAGAGTGTCAGAGAGTGTCACAGTGTGTGTCACATGTGTCAGAGAGTGTCACAGTGTGTCTCAGATAGGATAAGAGAGTGTCTCAGTGCGTCTCAAATTGTCAGAGAGAGTCAGAGAGTGTCCCAGTGTGTCTCAGCGAGTGTCAGAGTTTGTCGCAGTGTGTCACAGTCTGACAGAGCGTGTCACAGTGTATTTCAGAGAGTGTCAGAGAGTGTCACAGTCTGTCTCACATGTGTCAGAGAGTGTCACAGTGTGTCTCAGAGAGAGTCAGACAGTGTCACAGTCCGTCTCAGAGAGTGTCACAGTTTGTCACTGTCTGTCACAGAAGGCTACAGTAGATTTCCTAGTGATTCAGACATAGTCAGAAAGTGTCACAGTCTGTCTTTGAGAGTGTCTCAGTGTGTCACAGTCTGTCAGAGCGTGTCACAGTGTGCCTTAGAGAGTGTCAGAGAGAGTCAGAAAGTGTCACAGTCTGTCTTTGAGAGTATCTCAGTGTGTCACAGACGTTCAGAGAGTGTCATAGTGTTTCACAGAAATTGACACAGTCTGTCAAAGCGTGACTCAGTGTGTCTCAGAGAGTGACAGAGAGAGTCAGAGAGTGTCACAGTGTGTCTAAGAGAGTGTCAGAGGAAGTCAAAGAATGTCACAGTTTGTCACAACCTGTCAGAAAGTGTCACACTGTGTCGTGCAGTGCCACAGAGAGTGTCACATTCTGTCTCAGAGAGAGTCCGAGATAATCAACATGTGTCTGAGAGAGTCAGAGAGTGTCACAGTGTGTCACAATGTGTCACAGTCTGTCACAGAGTGTCACAGTGTGTCTCAGAGAGTGTCACAGTGTGTCTCAGAGAGTCAGAGAGTGTCACAATGTGTCTCAGAGAGTGTCCCAGTGCGTGTCCGAGAGTGTCAGATAGGATCAGGGGGTGTCACAGTGTGTCTAAGAGAGTGTCAGAGAGAGCCAGGGAGAGTCAGAAAGTGGAAATGTGTTGCTGGAAAAGCGCAGCAGGTCAGGCAGCATCCAGGGAACAGGAGAATCGACGTTTCGGGCATAAGCCCTTCTTCAGAAAGAGGGCTTATGCCCGAAACGTCGATTCTCCTGTTCCCTGGATGCTGCCTGACCTGCTGCGCTTTTCCAGCAACACATTTCCAGCTCTGATCTCCAGCATCTGCAGACCTTACTTTCTCCTCAGAGTCAGAAAGTGTCACAGTGTGTCTCAGAGAGTGTCAGATAGAATCAGAGAGTGTCACAGTCTGTCAGAGAGGGTCACAGTGTGTCTCAGTGAGTGTCATAATGTGTCTCAGAGAGTCAGAGAGAATCAGAAAGTGTCACAGTCTGTCTCAGAGAGTGTCACAGTGTGCCAGAGAATGTCGCAGTGTGTCTCCTAGAGTGTCACAGTGTGTCTCAGAGAGTCAGAGGGAGTCAGAGAGTGTCACAGTGAGCCGCAGAGAGTGTCACAGTGTGTCTCAGAGAGTCAGAGAGAGTTAGAACCTGTCACAGTCTGTCTCAGAGAGTGTCACAGTGTGTCACAGTATGTCAGAGAAGGCTACAGTATATTTCAGAGTGAGTCAGAAAGTGTCACAGTCTGTCTTTGAGAGTCTCAGTGTGTCACAGTCTGTCAGAGAGTGTCACAGTGTGTCTCACTGAGTGTCACAGTGTGTCTCAGAGAGTCAGAGAGAATCAGAAAGTGTCACAGTCTGTCTCAGAGAGTGTCACAGTCTGTCAGAGTGTGTCAAAGTGTGTTTCAGAGAGAGTCAGCGAGTGTCACAGTGTGTCTCAGACAGTGTCAGATAGGCTCAGAGAGTGTCCCAGTGCATCTCAAAATGTCAGAGAGAGTCAGAGAGTGTCATAGTGTGTCTCAGAGAGTGTCAGCTAGGAACAGAGAGTGTCACAGTGCGTCTCAAAGTGTCACAGAGTGTCACAGTCTGTCAGAGAGTGTCATATTGTGTCTCAGAGAGTGTCACAGTGTGTCACAGTCTGTCAGAGAGTGTCACAGTGTGTTTCAGAGAGAGTCAGAGAGTGTCACAGTCTCACAGAGAGTGTCAAAGTGTGTTTCAGAGAGAGTCAGAGAGTGTCACAGTCTGTCACAGTCTCACAGAGAGTGTCACAGTGCTTTTCAGAGAGTGTCAGAGAGCATCACAGTCTGTCTCAGAGTATGTCAGGTAGGATCAGAGAGTGTCACAGTGCATCTCAAAATCTCAGAGAGGGTCCCAGTGTGCCTCAGAGAGTCTGAGAGAGTGTCACAGTGTGTCATAGTTTCTCATAGAGTGTCACAGTGTGTTTCAGAGAGAGTCAGAGAGTGTCACAGTCTGTCACAGTCTCACAGAGAGTGTCACAGTGTGTTTCAGAGAGAGTCAGCGAGTGTCACAGTGTGTCTCAGAGAGTGTCAGATAGGCTCAGAGAGTGTCCCAGTGCATCTGAAAATGTCAGAGAGAGTCAGAGAGTGTCATAGTGTGTCTCAGAGAGTGTCAGCTAGGAACAGAGAGTGTCACAGTGCGACTCAAAGTGTCACAGAGTGTAACAGTCTGTCAGAGTGTGTCATATTGTGTCTCAGAGAGTGTCATAGTGTGTCACAGTCTGTCAGAGAGTGTCACAGTGTGTTTCAGAGAGAGTCAGAGAGTGTCACATTCTGTCACAGTCTGTCAGAGAGTGTCACAGTGCTTTTCAGAGAGTGTCAGAGAGCATCACAGTCTGTCTCAGAGTGTGTTGGATAGGATCAGAGAGTGTCACAGTGCATCTCAAAATCTCAGAGAGGGTCCCAGTGTGCCTCAGACAGTCTCAGAGAGTGTCACAGTGTATCACAGTTTCTCAGAGAGTGTCACAGTGTGTCACAGTCTCACAGAGATTTTCACAGTGTGTTTCAGAGAGAGTCAGAGAGTGTCACAGTCTGTCACAGTCTCACAGAGATTTTGACAGTGTGTTTCAGAGAGAGTCATAGAGTGTCACAGTGTGTCTCAGAGAGTGTCAGATAGGATCAGAGAGTGTCATAGTGCGACTCAAAGTGTTAGCGAGAGTCAGAGAGTGTCATAGTGTGTCTAAGAGAGTGCCAAAGAGAGTCAGAGCGTGTTTCAGTGTGTCACAGTGTGCCTCAGAGAGAGTCAGAGAGTGTCACAGTATGTGTAAGAGTCTCAGAGAGAGTCAGAGAGTGTCACAGTCTGTGAGAGAGTGTCACAGTGTGTCTCAGAGATTTCAGACAGAGTCAGGAGGTATCACAGTCTGTCTCAGAGAGTGTCACAATGTGTCAGAGTCTGTCAGAGGCTACAGTATATTTCAGAGTGAGTCAGGGAGAATTATAAAGTGTCACAGTCTGTCTTTGAGAGTGTCTCAGTGTGTCACAGTCTTTCAGAGATTGTCACAGTGTGCCTCAGAGAGTGTCAGAGAGAGTCAGAAAGTGTCAGTCTGTCTTTGAGAGTGTCTCAGTGTGTCAGTCTGTCAGAGAGTGTCACAGAGTGTCACAGTGAGTCCAAGAGAGTTTCACAGTGTGTCTCAGTGTCAGAGAGAGTCAGAAAGTGTCACAGGTTTTCTCAGAGAGTGTCACAGTATGACGTAGTCTGTCAGAGAATCTTACAGTGTATTGTAGAGTGTCTCAGAGAGAGTCAGAAAGTGTCACACTGTGTCATACTGTGTCTCAGAGTGTGTCAGCATTTGGCTCAGAGACGGTCACAGTCTGTGAGAGAGTGTTACAGTGTGTCTCCGAAAGAGTCAGAGAGTGTCACAGTTTGTCATACTGTGTCTCAGAGAGTGTCAGAGAGTGTCAGCATTTGGCTGAGAGATGGTCACAGTCTGTGAGAGAGTGTCACAGTGTGTCGGAGAGATGTCAGATTGAGTCAGACAGTGTCAAAGTACGTCATACTGTGCCTCAGAGAGTGTAATAGAGAGTCAGATTGTATCCCAGTGTGTCTCCGAGAGTGTCAAATAAGATCAGAGTGTCACAGCGCGTCTCAGAGAGTGTCTCAGTGTGTCACAGTCTGTCAGAGAGGGTCACATTGTGTCTCAGAGAGTGACAGACAGTACCACAGTGTGTGTCAGAGATTCAGAGAAAATCTGAAAGTGTCACTATCTGTCAGAGAGTGTTACAGTTGTTACAGTCTGTCAGAGTGTCACAGTGCTTTTCAGAGAGTGTCACAGTGTGTCTCAGAGAGTGTTGAATAGGATCAGAGAGTGTTACAGTGTGTCTCAAAATGTCATAGAGGGTCCCAGTGTGTCGCAGATGGTGTCAGAGTGTGTCACAGTTTGTCCGAGAGTGTCACAGTGTGTTTCAAAGAATGTCAGCGAATGTCACAGTGTGTGTTAGAGTGTGTCACAGTGTGTCACAGTCTGTCAGGGAGTGTCACAGTGCGTCTCAAATTGTCAGAGAGGGTCCCAGTGTATCTCTGAGAGTCTCAGACAGTGTCACAGTGTAGCACAGTCTGTCAGAGAGTGTCACAGTGTGTCTCAGAGAGTGTCGGATAGGATCAGAGAGTGTCACAGTGCGTCTCAAATTATCAGAGAGGGTCCCAGTATGTCGCAGACTGTGTCAGAGTGTGTCACAGTCTGTCAGAGAGAGTCCCAGTGCGTCTCAAATTGTCAGAGAGGGTCCCAGTGTGCCTCAGAGTGACTCAGAGAGTGTCACAGTGTGTCACAGTCTCTCAGAGAGTGTCACAGTGTGTTTCAGAGAGAGTCAGAAAGTGTCACAGTCTGTCTCTGAGAGTGTCACAGTGGGTCACAGTGTGTCAGAGAAGGTTACAGTATATTTCAGAGTGAGCCAGAGAGAGTGAGAAAGGGTCACAGTCTGTCTTTGAGAGTGTCTAAGTGTGTCACAGTCTGTCAGAGAGTGTCACCGTGTGCCTCAGAGAGTGTCAGAGAGAATAAGAATGTGTCACAGTCTGTCTTTGAGAGTGTCACAGTGTGTCACAGTCTTTCAGAGAGTGTCACAGAGGGTCACAGTGAGTCTAAGAGAGGTTCACAGTGTGTCTCAGAGTGTTAGAGAGAGTCAGAAAGTGTCATAGGTTTTCTCAGAGAGGGTCACAGTGTGACACAATCTGTCAGAGAATCTTACAGCGTATTGCAGAGTGTCTCAGAGAGAGTCAGAATGTGTCAGAGTGTGTCATGCTGTGCCTCAGAAATTTTCAGAGAGTGTCAGCTTTTGGCTCAGAGAGTGTCACAGTCTGTGAGAGAGCGCCACAGTGTGTTACAGAGATGTCAGAGTGAGTCAGAGAGTGTCACAGTATGTCATAATGTGCCTCAGAGAGTGTCAGATAGAGTCAGACTGTATCACAGTGTGTCTCAGAGAAAGTCAGAAAGTGTCACAGTGTGTGTCAGAGAGTGTCAGAGATTGTCACAGTCTGTCTCAGAGAGTGACAGAACGGGTCAGAGAGTGTCACAGTGTGTCTCAGAGAGTGTCAGAGAGTGTCACAGTGTTTCTCAGGGAGAGTCACAGAGTCTCAAAAATTGTCACCGTGTGTCAGAGAGTGTCACAGTCGTTCAGAGAGTGTCATAGTATGTCACAGAAATTGTCACAGTTTGTCAGAGCGTGACACAGTGTATCTCACAGGATGAAAGAGAGAGTCAGAGAGTGTCACAATGTGTCTTAGAGATTTTCAGAGAATGTCACAGTTTGTCACAACCTGTCAGAGTATGTCACATTGTGTCATGCTGTGCCTCAGAGGGTATCAGAGAGAGTCAGATAGTGTCATAGTCTGTCTCAGAGAGTGTCAGAGAGAGTCAGCGTGTGTCTCAGAGAGTCAGAAAGTGTCACAATGTGTCGCAGTCTGTCACAGAGCGTCACAGCGTATCTCAGAGAGAGTCAGGTAGGATCAGAGAGTGTCACAATGCGTCTCAGAGAGTGTCTAAGAGTGTCACAGTGTATTTCATAGAGAGTCAGAGAGTGTCACAGTCTGTCCGAGATTGTCACATTGTGTCTCAGTGAGTTTCAGCCTTTTGTCTCAGAGAGTCAGAACGTGTCACAGTCTGTCTCAGAGAGTATCACAGTGTGTCACAGTCTGTCAGAGAGTGTCACAGTGTGAATCAGAGTGTCAGAGAGAGTCATAATGTGTCACAGTGTGTCTCAGAGAGTATCATAGTGTGTCTCAGAGAGTATCACAGTGTGTCACAGAGCAACAGAGAGAGTCAGAAAGAGTCACAGTCTGTCTCAGAGAGTGTCACAGTGTGTCAGTGTGTGGCACAATGTGCCTCAGAGTGTGTGACAGAGTGTCACAGTGTGCCTACGATAGTCTCAGGGGGAGTTAGAGAGTGTCACAGTCTGTCAGAGAGTGCCTCAGTGTGTCTTAGTGAGTGTCACAGTGTGTCTCAGAGAGTCAGAGAGAGTCAGAAAGTGTCACAGTCTCTCCCGGAGAGTGTCACAGTGTGTCAAAGTCTGTCAGAGAAGTTTACAGTATATTTAAGCGTGAGTCAGAGAGAGTCAGAAAGCGTCACAGTCTGTCTCAGAGAGTTTCACAGTGTGTCTCAGTCTGTAAGAGAGTGTCACAGTGTGCCTCAGAGAGTGTCAGAGACATTCTGAAAGTGTCACAGTCTGTCTTTGAGAGTGTCTCAGTGTGTCACAGTCTGTCAGAGAGTGTCACAGTGTGCGTCAAAGAGTACCAGAGAGAGTAAGAAAGTGTCACAAACTGTATAAGAGAATGTCACAGTGGGTCTCCGAGAGTCAGAAAGTGTCACAGTGTCTCTACGAAAGTGTCAGAGAGTGTCACAGTGTGTCACAGTCTGTCAGAGAGTGTCACAGTGTGTCTCAGAGAGAGTCCGATAGGATCAGAAAGTTTCACAGTGTGTGTCAGAGAGACAGGGAGAGTCAGAAAGTGTTACAGACTGTCTCTGAGAGTGTCACAGTGTGTCTCAGAGAGTGTCAGAGAATGTAACAGTGTGTCTCAGAGAGTGTCACAGTGTGTCTCAGAGAGTGTCAGATAGGATCGCAGAGTGTCACAGTGCGTCTCAAAGTGTCACAGTGTGTCACAGTCTGTTAGAGAGTGTGACAGTGTGTCTCAGAGAGTGTCAGATAAGATCAGCAGTGTCACAGTGCGTCTCAGAGAGTGTCTCAGTGTGTCTAAGAGAGTGTCTCAGTGTGTCTAAGAGAGACTCAGAGAGAGTCAGAGTGTCACAGTCTGTCAGAGAGTGTCATATTGTGTCTCAGAGTGTCACAGTGTATCACGGTGGGTCGGAGAGTGTCACAGTGTGTTTCAGAGAGTGTCACAGTGTGTTACAGTCTGTCAGAGAGTGTCACAGTGCTTTTCAGAGAGTGTCAGAGAGTGTCACAGTGCATCTCAAAGTGTCAGAGAGTGTCACAGTCTGTCAGAGAGTGTCACAGTGTGTCTCTGAGAGTGTCAGATAAGATCAGAGAGTGTCACAGCGCGGCTTAGAGTGTGTCTCAGTGTGTCACAGTCTGTCAGAGAGTGTCACACTGTGTCTCAGAGAGTGACAGACAGTATCACAGTGTGTGTCAGAGATTCAGAGAAATCTGCAAGTGTCACTATCTGTCAGAGAGTGTCACAGTTGTCACAGTCTATCAGAGCGTCACAGTGCTTTTCAGAGAGTTTCAGAGAGTGTCACAGTGTGTCTCAGCGTGTGTCAGAGAGTGTCACAGTGCTTTTCAGAGAGTTTCAGAGAGTGTCACAGTGTGTCTCAGAGAGTGTTGGATAGGATCATAGAGTGTCACAGTGTGTCTAAGAGAGTGTCAGAGAGAGTCAGAGCGTGTTTCAGTGTGTCACAGTCTGTCAGAGAGTGTCATACTATGTCTCAGAGAGTGTCACAGAGTGTCAGCAGTTGGCTCAGAGATGGTCACAGTCTGTGAGAGAGTGTCACAGTGTGTCTCCGAGATTTCAGAGTGTGTCAGAGAATGTCACAGTAATTCATACTGTGCCTCAGAGAGTGTCAGATAGAGGCAGACTGTATCACAGTGTGTCTCCGAGAGTATCAGATAGGATCATAGAGTGTCACAGTGCCTCTCAAAGTGTCAGGGAGTGTCCCAGTCTGTCAGAGAAGGTTAAAGCATATTTCAGAGTGAGCCAGCGAGAGTGAGAAAGTGTCACAGTCTGCCTTTGAGAGTGTCTCAATGTGTCACAGTCTGTCAGAGAGTGTCACAGTGTGTCATGGTCTTTCAGAGAGTGTAACAGAGGGTCACAGTGAGTCTAAGAGAGTTTCACAGTGTGTCTCAGAGTATTAGAGAGAGTCAGAAATTGTCACAGTGTTTCTCAGAGAGTGTCAAAGTGTGACATAATCAGTTAGAGAATCTTACAGTGTATTGCAGAGTAATCTCAGAGAGAGTCAGAAAGTGTCACAGTGTGTCATACTGTGTCTCAGACAGTGTCAGAGAGTGTCAGCATTTGGCTCAGAGAGTGTCACAGTCTGTGAGAGCGTGTCTCAGAGATGTCAGCGTGTCTCAGTGTGTCTCAGAGATGTCAGAGTGAGTCAGAATATGTCATAATATGTCATACTGTGCCTTAGATAGTGTCAGATAGAGTCAGACTGTGTCACAGTGTGTCAGAGAGACTCAGAAAGTGTCATAGTGTGTGTCAGAGAGAGTCAGTGAGTGTAACTGTCTGTCTCAGAGAGTGTCAGAGCGGATCAGCGAGTGTCACAGCGTGTCTCAGGGAGTCAGAGAGAGACAGAAAGTGTCACAGTGTGTCTCAGAGAGAGTCACAGTGTTTCAGAAAATGTCACCGTGTGTCAGAGAGTGTCACAGTCATTCAGAGAGTGTCATAGTTTGACACAGAAAGTGTCACAGTATATCAGAGACGTTCAGACAGTGACAAAGTGTGTCACAGAAATTGTCACAGTCTGTCAGAGCATGATACAGTGTATCTCAGAGAGTGACAGTGAGAGTCAGAGCATGTCACAGTGTGTCTTAGAGAGTGTCAGAGAGAGTCAGAGAGTGTTGCAGTGTGTCTAAGAGAGTGTCACAGAGTGTCAGTGTGTCATACTCTCTCAGAGAGAGTCACAGTGTGAAACAGCCTGCCAGAGAGTGTCACAGTGTGTCTCAGAGAGTGTCAGAGAGAATCAGAGAGTGTCACAGTGTGTCTATGAGCTTGTCAGAGAGAGTCAGAGAGTGTCACAGTCTGTTAGAGAATGTCACATTGCGTCTCAGTGAGTTTCACAGTGTGTCTCAGAGAGTCATAACGTGTCACAGTCTGTCTCAGAGAGTATCATAGTGTGTCAGATAGTGTCAAAGTGTGCCTCAGAGAGAGTCAGAGAGTGTCACAGTGTGTCTAAGACAGTCTCAGAGAGAGTCAGAGAGTGTCACAGAGTGTCTCAGTGAGTATCACAGCGCGTCTCAGAGAGACAGAGAGAGTTAGAAAGTGTCACAGTCTGTCTCAGAGAGTATCACAGTGTGTCACAATCTGTCAGAGAGTGTCACAGTGTGTCTCAGAGAGTGTCAGAGAGAATCAGAGAGTGTCACGGTGTGTCTATGAGATTGTCAGAGAGAGTCAGAGAGTGTCACAGTCTGTTAGAGAATGTCACATTGTGTCTCAGTGAGTTTCACAGTGTGTCTCAGAGAGTCAGAACGTGTCACAGTCTGTCTCAGAGAGTATCACAGTTTGTCAGATAGTGTCAATGTGTGCCTCAGAGAGAGTCAGAGAGTGTCACAGTGTGTCTTATAGAGTGTCAGAGTGTGTCACTTTCTGTCAGAGAGTGTCACAGTGCTTCGCCAAATCTCAGAGAGGGTCCTAGTGTGTCTCAGAGAGTCTCAGAGAGTGTCACAGTGTGTCACAGTTTCTCAGAGAGTGTCACAATGAGTTTCAGAGAGAGTCAGAGTGTCACGGTGTGTCTCAGAGAGTGTCAGATAGGATCAGGGAGTGTCATAGTGCATCTCAAAGTGTCGGCGAGAGTCAGAGAGTATCACAATGTGTCTAAGAGAGTGTCAGAGAGAATCAGAGCGTGTTTCAATGTGTCACAGTGTGCCTCAGAGAGAGTCAGAGAGTGTCACAGTCTGTCATACTGTGTCTCAGAGAGTGTCAGATAGAGTCAGACTGTATCACCGTGTGTATCCGAGAGTGTCAGATAGGATCAGAGAGTGTCACAGTGCTTCTCAAAGTGTCAGAGAGTGTCACAGAGTGTCACAGTCTGTCAGAGAGTGTCACGGCGTGTCTCTGAGAGTGTCAGATAAGATCAGAGAGTGTCACAGCGCGGCTTAGAGAGTGTCTCAGTGTGTCACAGTCTGTCAGAGAGTGTCACATTGTGTCTCAGAGAGTGACAGACTGTATCACAGTGTGTGTCAGAGATTCAGAGAAAAACTGAAAGTGTCACTATCTGTCAGAGAGTGTCACAGTTGTCACAGTCTGTCAGAGTGTCACAGTGCTTTTCAGAGAGTTTCAGAGAGTGTCACAGTGTGTCTCAGAGAGTGTTGGATAGGATCAGAGAATGTTACAGGGTGTCTCAAATTATCAGCGAGGGTCCCAGTGTGTCGCAGACAGTGTCAGAGTGTGTCAGAGTGTGTCACAGTCTGTCAGAGAGTGTCCCAGTGCGTCTCAAATTGTCAGAGAGGTTCCCAGTGTGCCTCGGAGAGACTCAGAGAGTGTCACAGTGTGTCACAGTCTCTCAGAGAGTGTCACAGTGTGTTTCAGAGAGAGTCAGAAAGTGTCACAGTCTGTCTCTGAGAGTGTCACAGTGGGTCACAGTGTGTCAGAGAGGGTTACAGTATATTTCAGAGTGAGCCAGAGAGAGTGAGAAAGAGTCACAGTCTGTCTTTGAGAGTGTCTAAGTGTGTCACAGTCTGTCAGAGAGTGTCACCGTGTGCCTCAGAGAGTGTCAGAGAGAGTAAGAATGTGTCACAGTCTGTCTTTGAGAGTGTCTCAGTGTGTCATAGTCTTTCAGAGAGTGTCACAGAGGGTCACAGTGAGTCTAAGAGAGTTTCACAGTGTGTCTCAGAGTGTTAGAGAGAGTCCGAATTTGTCACAGTGTTTCTCAGAGAGAGTCACAGTGTGACACAATTTGTCAGAGAATCTTACAGCGTATTGCAGAGTGTCTCAGAGAGAGTCAGATTGTGTCAGAGTGTGTCATACTGTGCCTCAGAGATTTTCAGAGAGTGTCAGATTTTGGCTCAGAGCGTGTCACAGTCTGTGAGAGAGCGTCACAGTGTGTTACAGAGATGTCAGAGTGAGTCAGAGAGTGTCACAGTATGTCGTATTGTGCCTCAGAGAGTGTCAGATAGAGTCATACTCTATCACAGTGTGTCTCAGAGAAAGTCAGAAAGTGTCACAGTGTGTGTCAGAGAGTGTCAGAGAGTGTCACAGTCTGCCTCAGAGAGTGTCAGAACGGTTCAGAGAGTGTCACAGTGTGTCTCAGGGAGTCAGATAGAGACAGAAAGTGTCACAGTGTTTCGCAGAGAGGGTCACAGTGTGACACAATTTGTCAGAGAATCTTACAGCGTATTGCAGAGTAATCTCAGAGAGAGTCAGAAAGTGTCACAGTGTGTCATACTGTGTCGCAGAGAGTGTCAGAGAGTGTCAGCATTTGGCTCAGAGAATGTCACAGTCTGTGAGAGAGTGTCACAGTGCGTTTCAGAGATATCAGAGTAAGTCAGAGAGTGTCACAGTATGTCAGACTGTGCCTCAGAGAGTGTCAGATAGAGTCAACCAGTATCACAGTGTGTCAGAGATAGTCAGAAAGTGCCACAGTGTGTGTCAGAGAGAGTCAGTGAGTGTAACTGTCTGTCTCAGAGAGTGTCAGAGCGGGTCAGAGAGTGTCACAGTGTGTCTCATGGAGGCAGAGAGAGACAGAAAGTGACACAGTGTGTCTCAGAGAGAGTCACTGTGTTTCAGAAAATGTCACCGTGTGTCAGAGAGTGTCACAGACGTTCAGAGAGTGTCATAGTGTGTCACAGAAATTGTCACAGTCTGTCAGAGAGTGTCACAGTGTGTCTCAGAGAGTGACAGACAGTATCACAGTGTGTGTGAGAGATTCAGAGAAAATCTGAAAGTGTCACTATCTGTTAGAGAGTGTTACAGTTGTCACAGTCTGTCAGAGTGTCACAGTGCTTTTCAGAGAGTTTCAGAGAGTGTCACAGTGTGTCTCAAATTGTCAGAGAGGGTCCCAGTTTGTCGCAGATAGTGTCAGAGTGTCTGACAGTTCGTCCGAGAGTTTCACAGTGTGTTTCAAAGAATGTCAGCGAATGTCACAGTGTGTGTCAGCGTGTGTCACAGTCTGTCAGAGAGTGTCACAGTGCGTCTCAAATTGTCAGAGAGGGTCCCAGTGTATCTCTGAGAGTCTCAGACAGTGTCACAGTGTAGCACAGTCTGTCAGAGTGTCACAGTGTGTCTCAGAGAGTGTCGGATAGGATCAGAGAGTGTCACAGTGCGTCTCAAATTATCAGAGAGGGTCCCAGTGTGTCGCAGACAGTGTCAGAGTGTGTCAGAGTGTGTCACAGTCTGTCAGAGAGTGTCCCAGTGCGTCTCAACTTGTCAGAGAGGGTCCCAATGTGTCGCAGACAGTGTCAGAGTGTGTCACAGTGTTTCTCAGAGAGTGTCACAGTGTGGCACCATCTGTCAGAGAATCTAACAGTGTATTGCAGAGTAATCTCAGAGAGAGTCAGAAAGTGTCACAGCGTGTCATACTGTGTCTCAGAGAGTGTCAGCATTTGGCTCAGAGACTGTCACAGTGTGTCTCAGAGATGTCAGAGTGTGTCAGAGAGTGTCACAGTGTGGCACAATCTGTCAGAGAATCTTACAGTGCATTGCAGAGTGTCTCAAAGAGAGTCAGAGAGTGTCACAGTCTGTCTCAGAGAGTGCCAGAGTGTGTCTACAATAGTTGCAGTGTGTCTAAGAGAGTGTCAGTGTGTCATAGTCTCTCAGAGAGTGTCACAGTGTGCCTCAGAGAGTGTCAGAGAGAATCAGAGAGTGTCACAGTGTTTCTATGAGTTTGTCAGAGAGAGTCAGAGAGTGTCACAGTCTGTTAGAGAATGTCACATTATGTCTCAGTGAGTTTCACAGTGTGTCTCAGAGAGTCAGAGAGAGTCAGAACGTGTCACAGTCTGTCTCAGAGTGTATCACAGTGTGTCACAGTCTGTCAGAGAGTGTCACAGTGTGTCAGATAGTGTCAAAGTGTGCCTCAGAGAGAGTCAGAGAGTGTCACAGTGTGTCTCAGTGAGTGTCACAGTGTGTCTCAGTGAGTGTCACAGCGTGTCTCAGAGAGGCAGAGAGAATCAGAAAGTGTCACAGTCTGTCTCAGAGAGTGCCAGAGTGTGTCTACAATAGTCTCAGAGAGAGTCAGCGAGTGTCACAGTCTGTTAGAGAGTGTCACAGTGTGTCTCACGAGTGTCACAGTGTGTCTCAGAGAGTCAGAGAGAGTCAGAAAGTGTCACAGTCTCTCTAGAGAGTGTCACGGTGTGTCACAGTCTGTCAGAGACGTTAACAGTATATTTCGGAGTGAGCCAGAGAGAGTCAGAAAGTGTCACAGTCTGTCTTTGAGAGTGTCTCAGTATTTCACAGTCTGTCAGAGAGTGTCACAGTGTGCCGCAGAGAGCGTCAGAGCGAGTCGAAAAGTGTCACAAACTGTCTAAGAGCGTGTCACAGTGTGTCTCAGAAAGTCGGAGAGAGTCAGAAAGTGTCACAGTCTGCCTCAGATGGTGTCAGATAGGATCAGAGGGTGTCGCAGTGTGTTGGAGAACGTGCCAGAGAGTGTCACAGTGTGTCTCAAACAGTGTCAGAGAGTGCCACAGAGAGTTTCAGAGAGAGTCAGGGAGTGTCACAGTGTGTCTCAGAGATTCAGGGAGAGTACTAAAGTGTCACAATCTGTCAGCGAGTGTCATAGTGTGTTTCAGAGAGAGTGTCACAGTGTGTCTCAGAGATTGTCAGATAGGATCAGAGTGTCACAGTGCATCTCAAAGTGTCAGAGAGTGTTACAGTGTGTCTGACAGAGTGTCAGAGAGAGTCAGAGAGTGTCACAGTGTGTCTAAGAGAGTTTCAGAGAGAGTTAGAGAGTGTCACAGTGAGTCTTAGTGAGTGTCATAGTGTGTCTCAGAGCGTCAGGTAGAGTCAGAAAGTGTCAGAGTCGGTCTCAGAGTGTCACAGTGTGTCACCGTCTGTCAGAGAGTGTCACAGAGTGTTTCAGATGTGCTAGTAAGTGTCACAGTATGTCACAGAGTGTCACAGAGTGTCACAGTGTGTTGGAAAGTGTCAGAGAGTGTCACACAGTGTGTCTCTGCCTGTGTCAGAGAGTGTCACAGTCTGTTTCAGAGAGTGTCAGAGAGTGTCACAGTCTGTCAGAGAGTGCCACAGTGTGTTTCAGAGAATTGTCAGAGAGTGTCACAGTATGTCTCAGAGAGTGTCACAGTCTGTCAGAGTCTCTCAGAGAGTGTTTCAGTGTGTCACAGTCTGTCAGAGAGAGTCACAGTGTGTTTCAGTATATCACAGTCTGTCAGACAGTGTCACAGTGCGCCTCAGAGAGTGTCAGAGAGTGTCAGTGTGCCTCAGAGAGAGTCAGAGTGTGTCACAGTGTGTTTCAGTCTATCACAGTCTGTCCGAGAGTGTCACAGTGTGTCATACTGTGTCTTAGAGAGTTTCAGAGAGTGTCAGATTGTCAGCATGTGGCTCAGGGCTCAGAGAGTGTCACAGTCTGTCAGAGAGTGTCAGAGTGTTCCTCAGAGAGTGTCAGAGAGCGTCACAGTGTATCTCAGTGTGTCAGAGAGAGTCACATTGTGTCTCAAAGAGAGTCAGAGAGTGACACAGTGTGTCTCAGAGAGTATCACAGTGTCTCAGAAAATGTCACCGTCTGTCAGAGAGTGTCACAGTGTGTCAGAGAGTGTCTCAGTGTGTCCCAGAGAGTGTCACAGTGCGTCTCAGAGAGGGGCAGAGAGTGACATAGTGTGTGCCAGTTTGGCAGATAGAGTCACAGAGTGCCACAAAGTGTCACAGTGTGTCTCAGAGAGAGTCAGAGAGTGTCACAGTGTGTCTCAGACAGTGTCAGAGAGTGCCACAGAGAGTTTCAGAGAGAGTGAGAGAGGGTCTCAGTGTGTCTCAGAGAGGGACAGAGAGCGACATAGTGTTTAGATTTTTAGATTAGATTAGATTACGTTACAGTGTGGAAACAGGCCCAACAGGTCCACACCGACCCGCCGAAGAGCAACCCACCCATACCCCTACATTTACCCCTTACCTGACACTAGGGTCAATTTAGCCTGGCCAATTCACCTAACCTGCACATTTTTGGAATGTGGGAGGAAACCGGAGCACCCGGAGGAAACCCACGCAGACACGGGGAGAAAGTGTGTTCCAGTGTGGAAGATAGAGTCACAGAGTGTCACAGAGTGTCTCAGAGAGTGTCACAGTGTGTCTCAAACAGTGTCATAGAGTGCCACAGAGAGTTTCAGAGAGAGTCAGAGAGGGTCACAGTGTGTCTCAAACAATCTGTCAGCGAGTGCCACCGTGTGTTTCAGAGAGAGTCAGAGAGTGTTACATTGTGTCTGAGAGAGTGTCAGAGAGAATCATAGAGTGTCACAGTGTGTCTAAGAGAGTTGCAGAAAGAGTCAGATAGTGTCACTTTGTGTCTCGGTGAGTGTCACAGTGTGTCTCAAAGAGTCAGGGAGAGTCGGAAAGTGTCATTGTCGGTGTCAGAGAGTGTCACAGTGTGTTACCGTCTGTCAGAGAGTGTCACAGAGTGTTTCAGATGTGCTAGAAAGTGTCACAGTATGTCAAAGAGAGTGTCGGAGAGTGTCACAGTGTGTCTCAGAGAGTGTCACAGTGTGTTGGAGAGTATCAGAGAGTGTCACAGTGTGTTGGAGAGTATCAGAGAGTGTCACAGTGTGTCTCTGCCTGTGTCAGAGATTGTCACAGTGTGTTTCAGAGAGAGTCAGAGAGTGTCACAGTGTGTCTCAGAGATTGTCAGATAAGATCAGAGAGTGCCACAGTGCATCTCAAAGTGTCAGAGAGAGTCAGAGAGAATCACAGTGTATCTCAGCGTGTGTCAGAGAGTGCCACAGAGAGTTTCAGAGAGAGTCAGAGAGTATCACAATGTGTCTCAGAGATTCAGGGAGAGTCAGAAAGTGTCACAATCTCTCAGCGAGTGTCAAAGCGTGTTTCAGAGAGAGTCTGGGAGTGACACAGTGTGTCTCAGAGAGTGACCGAGTATCTCAGAGAGTCAGACAGAGACAGCAAGTGTCACAGTGTGTCTCACAGAGTGTCACAGTGTCTCAGAAAATGTCACCGTCTGTCAGGGAGTGTCACAGTGTGTCAGAGAGTGTCTCAGTGTATCCCAGAGAGTGTCGCAGTCTGTCAGAGGGTGTCACAGTGTTTCTCAGAGAGGGACAGAGAGTGACATAGTGTGTTCCAGTGTGGCAGATAGAGTCATAGAGTCTCACAAAGTGTCACAGTGTGTCTCAGAGAGAGTCAGAGAGGGTCACAGTGTGTCTCAAACAATCTGTCAGCGAGTGCCACAGTGTGTTTCAGAGAGTGTCAGAGAGTGTTACCTTGTGTCTGAGAGTGTGTCAGAGAGAATCAGAGAGTGTCACAGTGTGTCTAAGAGAGTTGCAGAGAGAGTCAGATAGTGTCACTTTGTGTCTCAGTGAGTGTCACAGTATGTCTCAGAGAGTCAGGGAGAATCGGAAAGTGTCATTGTCGGTGTCAGAGAGTGTGTTACCGTCTGTCAGAGAGTGTCACAGAGTGTTTCAGATGTGCTAGAAAGCGTTACAGTATGTCACAGAGGTGTCTGAGAGTGTCACAGTGTGTCTCAGAGAGCGTCACAGTGTGTTGGAGAGTATCAGAGAGTGTCACAGCGTGTCTCAGAGAGTGTCTCAGTGTGTTGGAGAGTGTCAGAGAGTGTCACAGTGTGTCTCTGCCTGTGTCAGAGATTGTCACAGTGATTTTAATCCCAGTGTTTATAATGCAGAATTTATATCAATCTCTATCATGATTGTTTTAGATCTTTATTTCCATCGCAGTTGGGAGGGAGAGAGGGAGGGAAGCAGCTCACAGCACCATCCAAGCTGACAGCACCATCAACACACACAACTTAATCCCACCCCCCCCCACGACATACACACACACACAATGCTGGGATGGACAGAAAGAGAGCAGGAAGGAGATTGATTCCAATTTCAATGTATCTTCTTGAAAAACAACGTTGCAAAAACATGCAACAGTGGTGCACACGAACTTAGATTCTGACACTAACACACATAACACATGCACAAGAGATATGCACGTGGATATGGACATTTACACACAAACACACGAACAAACCCCCCACGTACAGGCACAGGTAATGTATTTAATACAGAGATATAACATTTTTATTAATAAGTGATCAATGGTCAGTTGGAGAAGGCAGGAGAATGGAGTTGAGAAATATTTCAACTGTGATCAAATGCCATGGCAGATTAGATGGGATGAATGATCTAATTCTGCTCCAGTGTCTCATGCTGATATGATCTTTCGGTGCCTGGGATTGTCTTCCCGCAATTTCAGTGGAGACTCAAATTGGTGAGTATGTGATTTACGAGTGTTAATGGCAACAAAGACAGGTTTCAAGGACTGAATGGCCAATATCTGTTCCTAATTATCATCCATTTTCATCTCAAAAGATTGGCGATTGGTTT
>NW_025215107.1:3015-5982 GCF_004010195.1 Chiloscyllium plagiosum | reverse complement strand
AAAAAAAAACCCTGGCTCACTAGTGTCCTCCACAGAAGGAAACTTGCTATCTTCACTGGTCTGACTTACATGTTACTCCAGACCCTCAGAAATGGCAGACTCTCAAATGCCCTTTGCAATGGCCAAGCCAGCCATTCAGATATAATACTGCAAGTTCTCAAAGAAGTGAAACCAGACAGACCTGAGCACTGGCAGCTGACAGCACATCGAAGTGCATGGGTTGAGAAAGGCAGTTCCCCAACTGCTTCTCGAGAGCAACTCGGAAAGGGAAATAAATGCTGGCCCAGCCACCAACACCGATGTCCCATTAATGCATGAAAGATGTCCACACTCAGTATAGAGAGATAGAGGGGTCAGACGTTACCTGAAACAGTGACTTGAATATATACCTACATGTGCATGATACTCAGCAATATGGGAAAATGTGAAAAATACATGAAGATAAGAGTCAATGTCCCGTCCGCGACTCGGTCCGACAGTTCACACTTCTTCATCCTCCTCTGATTCCATTTCCCAAAGAGTATCTCAAGATTTCCAAAGCTGGAGCCTAAATTATATGGTTTGCTTCTTAAACATTTTTCCAACTGCTAACTGACAATATTTTCACAGTATCTCTTCACAATCCTCTGGCTTGCACAATGTCCAGGGATGAGAAGTCCCGTTTGGTGGAGAGATTCCTGAGGCTGGTGAGTTTCATTTTGGAACAAAGTGAACAAAGATGGTTAAGTGGCGATTTCCTGCGGTTGTTTGCAATGATGGGAGAGGGAGCGGTGGGGAATGAGCACTTTGACGAGCAGGAGGAAGTGTTGCCACTGACCCGAGTCAGAGAACAGAGGACAGGGATTAAAGGAATCTAATGAAAAGCAGCACTTCTGTTCAGGAAGTTCAATAAAAACTGCAGAAACCCGATGTGTCGAGCAGTGTATCTGGAAAGAAAAACAGAGATAATGTTTTAAATATGGAACATTTCTGATGAAGAACTCGAGTTCCAAAGTCTAATCAAATTACCGGCCTGATTTGCAAAATAGGTTTTCTGAACTTTGAGCGAAAAATGTTCCAGCAGGAAAGCATTCGTAACGTAGTCAGCAGGATTCGAACCTACGTGGGGAAACTCGAATGGACTGCGAATCGATCGCCTTAACCACTCGGCCGTGACTACAGACGGCGAAGCTGCGTTGAGCATTGACCAAATCAGCCGTGATCTCATTGAAAGCTGTCGCTGACTTGATGAGCTGAATGCTTCCATCTCCTTTCATACCTTTGCTGTCATTTGTAAGGTGCGAGACACCAATGTAAAAGAAGAAAAGCACAAAGGTAGGCAAAGATATTTGCAGCCAAACTGAGTCAAAATTATTTATTGAAAGGAAAATCACACTTGGCAATTTGCTAGATCTCTTTGCGAACATGACCAGCAGAGGTGAGCCAAGGAGCTATTGATCTGAGTCTTCCTCGACCTGAAGCAAACAAAGGTTAGTGACATATTCATTTCTTTTTCTGGTGAACGAAATGTTCTTTCCTGATGGTTACAATGAAAGAGATAGTTCCCAAAAAAAGACAAAGATTAAGTCGCATCTAGATATATTTCAATGTGACCCGATTCATTTTCAGTCCCTAATTACCCCAGAGATGGAGGGGGTGAGTTACTTTTCTTCACTCTTCAACTCCTCAGCATGGAGGTACAGACATGAAACCGCTAGAGATGGAGTTCTTAAATTGGGTACCAGCGACACTGAAGGAACTAGGCAAAAGTGAGGACTGCAGATGCTGGAAACCAGATTTTAGATCTGAGTGATGCTGGAAAAGCACAGCAGGTCAGGCAGCATCCGAAGAGCAGGAAAGTCGACGTTTCTATTGCCAGTCTTGCTGCGTTCTGCAAACAATTTTCGATTTTGGCTCAGGTTTCCAGCAACTGCAGCTATTTGTTTTATGTTAACCTTCATAATGTTTTGGACAAAACCAATGACCTGCCAGCATCGGAAAATCGGCAGAAGGACTGGTACACCGATATGTTTGCTGAACAATACAACCATTTCATGAGCGGGAATACGATCCAGGCCACGGTGCTGAGAGGACCGAATCCTCACAAGTAAATAACAAGACAAGGCGATAGATACTATCGTATTTGGTGTAAATAAAACACCCTTTCTGAACATTTTCGTTGCAGATTATTTTCGACTTGACTTCGAAGATTTACAAAGTGGGAAAAGGCCATTCCGCCCATGTGCATTGCGGCTAATCAGAGAGCCATCTATTCTAGTCGCAGTTTACAATTTTGGCCCACAGTCTCGTGTGTTCTAATGTTTCCAGGGCAAATGTCAATGAGGTTATCCTATGTTCTTAAATGGCACAATGATGGGGCAGAAGTATGACACTTCCACAAGGTGTTGTAACTCTTTTGAGGAACTCATGCTCATTTTCACCCACAGAGGGAGACACACAGGAAGATACCCACAAACTGACGGAGTTGTCCGTTGTGGAGAGCTGGAATCTGAAACGGACAAAAGGACAGACGCAAGTTTTAAATGCGGAAGCACAGAGGCGACTTCCCGACAGGACTTCACAGGGGAGCGACAACGTAGACCACGGTTAAAGCGAAACCTTCCCCTCGAGCCAGGCAGGACTCGAACCTATAATCTTCTGATTCGAAGTCAGACGTGTTATCCATTACGCTACCGGCCCAAGAGACAGCCCGAGTGTGGGGGGAATGTCGATATGTAATGCCATGGACTTTCACGGAATCAGAATTTAAAAAATGAACAAGCAGCGAAGATAATCACCAACACTGCTTCACTTCGAAATTTCCAATCTGTGAAGCAGTGCCTTTCACTGGCAAAGGAGAAACATTTGTCCTCAGCTGCCTGCTTCAGGGTCGCCTACTTCTCTGCTGGAAGATTCCATCGTTTTATTCACAGTCACGACGCGATTTCATGATCCACTCCAGTGAAAAAGTGTCATGGTGTCGTCCAA
>NW_025215107.1:0-1483 GCF_004010195.1 Chiloscyllium plagiosum | reverse complement strand
GGGGGGGGGGGAAATTGCGGTCCTTGAAGGAGGCCATCTGGGTTTTGCGTTTTTGGAACTGGTCCTCCTGGGAGCAGATGCGGCGGAGTCGAAGGAATTGGGAGAATTGGATGGCGTTTTTATAGGGGCAGGATGGGAGGAGGTGTAGTCCAGGTAGCTGTGGGAGTCGGTCGGTTTGTAGTAGATGTCCGTGTTGATTCGGTCGCCTGAGATAGAAATAGAAAGGTCGAGGAAGGGGAGGGAGGAATCTGAGACTGTCCAGGTGAATTTGAGGTCGGGGTGGAAGGTGTTGGTGAAGTGGATGAACTGTTCAACCTCCTCGTGGGAGCACGAGGCAGCGCCGATACAGTAATCGATGTAGCGGAGGAAAAGGTGGGGGGTGGGGCCAGTGTAGTTGCGGATGATGGATTGTTCCACATGTCCTACGAAGAGGCAGGCATAGCTGGGGCCCATGCGGGTGCCCATGGCTACTCCTTTCCTTTGGAGGAAGTGGGAGGATTGGAAACCTACCTTTTATCTTAGCCTGCTGGACAAACTTTCCTCATTCCTGAAGAAGGGCTTATGCCCGAAACGTCGATTCTCCTGTTCCCTGGATGCTGCCTGACCTGCTGCGCCTTTCCAGCAACACATTTTCAGCTCAGTTTTGCAACATTGTCAGTTTAGTATTATAGAGTCATACAGCACAGAAACAGACCCTTCAGCCCAACTCACAGATGCCAACCAAGTTTCCCAAAGACATTTTCACAATTCATTTACTGACTTTTACAAATTCGGAATAAGAGGACTCAATATTAATGTTTTGGGAGGGTGTGGGGTGTAGAGAAAAGAGCTGAGAGAAACCAGAAGGGTTCGGGAGAGAGTGTGGGCAGTGTAGGGAAGGATTGGGTGTCAAGGTAGGTGCAGGAGCAGACACATGACCTGGGGCTTAGGAATCACAGTGAGTGAGAGAAGGCAGAGGGAGGGCAGTGAGAGATGTAGGAGAATTGGAGCTGAGGGAGCAGACAGGAAGGAGTGAAGGAAGTCATAGTGGGGGAGTCACAGCTCAGAGATGGAGAGAGGGGGAAGGGGGCCACATGAATGAAGCAGGAGCATGCAAGGCTGGTGTGGGAATGACTGCGGAATTCCTGGCAAGGTGGGGTGTTGACGAAAGCTGTGCTGACCATGACGATAGAGTCTCATTGGAATAATCAGCCACAGTGCCCTGTCATACAGCCAGCGTGACTGAGAGCCTGGGACATGAGACAGGAGTCTAAGATTGTGTTCCTGCAGTTTCCTGGTGGAGATCCCAGAATGGTGATTGGGAGGGAATGGGCTGAACATGATCGGAAAGGGAAATAGAATTGAAAGGTGGGAGGATCAAGGTGAAGTGAGGGGAATCAGTCTGTGATCTCATCCGGAGGATGGGGTGAAATGGGAGTGAGGGAGACAGATGGGAATGCTCACACTCTCTCTAACAGCTTCCCGTCCAAAGCTCATTGTTAAT
>NW_025215106.1:62184-63855 GCF_004010195.1 Chiloscyllium plagiosum | reverse complement strand
GGAGTTCTGCCTTGTTGGGAGATCCTGCCTTTAGCTTGAGATAATATCCCTTCGGGAAGGGGAGTTGCTGTCCGTACTGTGTCTGCTGATCGTTCCCAACTGGTCCTGCACAAATATCGTCCGTTCTCAATGACCTTTCAGGGTACCCATCATTAACACTGTCGTGAATCTGAACGGTGATGATCCCTCAGTGTTTGAAAGTCCCATACCAAACTCAAACCCCTGTCAGACTCAATGTTTCACCTCCTGTATCAATTATGGAGAAAATGTGAATCTCCTTTTTGATTGTCTGTATTCAATACTAGCTCAGTTCTGTTTTAGCTCACGCACAGCAAGGTGTGGTGGCAAATATACAAATTTTGAGAATTCTATATTCGATATCTGCCTGTTTAATCCTCGGAAACACTAATGCCAATTCTCTGCATCACTTATCACTGAGGTCAGTCTGAAGGTCCAGGCTACATGTCCTGCTGCACAGCCTTGGTTATCAAATCAAGAATGACCCTGCCAGTGCAGCACTGAGGGAGTGCGGCATTTTTGGGAGATCCTGCCTTCCAGATGAGATAATGTCCTTTAGGGGAGGGAATCTACCTTCTGTGTTCTGTCTGTTGAACATCCTCGCACAGTCATAGACAAATATTGCTGTCTCTCAGTGAACTTTCAGGCTGCCCAGCCAATCAATCACATTGAAGCATGATCACTGGAGTGAGTCTGAACAGTGATAGTCACTCAGTGTTTGAAAGCCCCACACCAAACTCAAACCCCTCTCATGCTCAACGTTTCAGTTTGTGAACCGACTGTGTGGAAAATATGAATGTCGTTCCTCATTCTCTGCAGACGATATTAACACTATTCTGTTTCTCTCCCATAACAACATGTGGTAAGTACAGCACAAATTCACAATCTTAAAATACCTGTCACTGAGAAATGCCTCCGTTTTTGTGACCAAAGGCTGCATTGATGATTTCGGATCCCTCCCACAACATTCTTTACGCAATCTTTCAGTTCCTGAACCCATTGTTTGGAAAATGTACATTTCCCCTTTGATTCTCTGCACACAATATTAATACATTTCTATTTGTTCTCTCACACAGGTAAATGTGCTGGTAAATATTTCAATTTTGACAATTTGCTGTTGGATCTTTTCACGTTTTACCTTCAGAACCACAAATGCAGATGCTACCCCTCACTTTTCACTGAAGTCAGATTGACAGCTTCGGTACATGCCCTCCTTCACAACCTTTATCAAATCCTTGCGACCTCACAGAACAGTTCTCAGGCAGTTCTGCCTTGTTGGGAGATCCTGCCTTTAAGTTGAGATAATATCCCTTCGGGAAGGGGAGTTGCTGTCCGTACTGTGTCTGCTGATCTTTTCCAACTGGTCCTGCACAAATATCGCTCGTTCTCAATGACCTTTCAGGGTACCCACCATTGACACTGTCGTGAATCTGAACGGTGATGATCACTCAGTGTTTGAAAGCCTCACACCAATCTCAAACCCCTGTCAGACTCAATGTTTCAGTTTGTGAACCAACTGTGTGGAAAATATGAATGTCGTTCCTCATTCTCTGCAGACGATATTAACACTATTCTGTTTCTCTCCCATAGCAACACGTGGTAAGTACACCACGAATTCACAATCTTAAAATACCTGTCACTGAGAAATGCCTC
>NW_025215106.1:56488-61671 GCF_004010195.1 Chiloscyllium plagiosum | reverse complement strand
TTTAGCTTGTCCTGTAATAGGACAAATTCACATGTCAATAATATTGTTTTAGTGGCCATTGCCACACTTCTGATTTGGGATCTTGCTGTGTCCAAACGACTTCCTACATGGCTGCACTGCCTGAACTTCCGGAAGTGCTTCACTTTCTGTGCTGCATGTGGTGTCATTGTGACAGTCGCTAGAGAAATGCAGGGCTATTTACTATGGAAATATCCAAATCAGCTTCCTGACCAGGACATATTCTCATGTCTCACGAAGAGTCCGGACATGTCCTCCTGAATTAATTATCCAGAGTAGAGTTATTTTAAACCCTGTCTATGGCTGTTTGTGATTTTACATTCAGCATCACGTGTGGGCGGCACGGTGGCACAGTGGTTAGCACTGCTGCCTCACAGCGCCTGAGACCCGGGTTCAATTCCCGCCTCAGGCGACTGACTGTTGGGTTTCCTCCGGGTGCTCCGGTTTCCTCCCACAGTCCAAAGATGTGCAGGTCAGGTGAATTGACCATGTTAAATTGCCTGTAGTGTTAGGTAATGGGTAAATATAGGGGTATGGGTGGGTTGCGTTTCGGCGGGGCGGTGTGGACTTGTTGGGCCAAAGGGCCTGTTTACACACTGTAATGTAATCTAATCTAATCTAAATCTAATCATTAATATAAACTGGTTCCAGTAACGTGGAGCGAGAGGGATACTCATTCAACTCGTTCACTGCTGTCCTTGAGGGAATAAAATGAAGAGTAACCCTCCCAGTGTGCTGAGGGAGCGCTAATTTGCTGGGGTCCCTGCCTTCCAGATGAGATAGGGAACGGAACCTGCCGCCCGTATTCTATCTGGTGAATATTCTCTCCTGGTCTTGCACAATGTCGCTGGTTCTCAATGAGCTTTCAGCCTACCCAGGAAACCAATCAGTCACATTGATGCATTAACACTGAACTGAGTTTTAGCAGTGATGTTCATTCAGTGTTTTAAAGGCTCACAGTAATCTCAAAACCCTGTCATACGCAATCTTTCAGTTCCTGAACCCATTGTTTGGAAAATGTGCGCTTCCCCCTTGATTCTCTGCACACAATATTAATATATTTCTATTTGTTCTCTCACACAGGAAAATGTGCTGGTAAATATTTCAATTTTGACAATTTGCTGTTGGATCTTTTCACGTTTAACCTTCAGAACCACAAATGCAGATGCTACCCCTCACTTTTCACTGAAGTCAGATTGACAGCTTCGGTACATGCCCTCCTTCACAACCTTTATCAAATCCTTGAGACCTCACAGAACAGTTCTCAGGGAGTTCTGCCTTGTTGGGAGATCCTGCCTTTAAGTTGAGATAATATCCCTTCGGGAAGGGGAGTTGCTGTCCGTACTGTGTCTGCTGATCGTTCCCAACTGGTCCTGCACAAATATCGCTCGTTCTCAATGACCTTTCAGGGTACCCACCATTGACACTGTCGTGAATCTGAACGGTGATGATCACTCAGTGTTTGAAAGCCCCACACCAATCTCAAACCCCTGTCAGACTCAATGTTTCAGTTTGTGAACCAACTGTGTGGAAAATATGAGTGTCGTTCCTCATTCTCTGCAGACGATATTAACACTATTCTGTTTCTCTCCCATAGCAACATGTGGTAAGTACAGCACGAATTCACAATCTTAAAATACCTGTCACTGAGAAATGCCTCTGTTTTTGTGACCAAAGGCTGCATTGATGATTTCGGATCCCTCCCACAACATTCTGAATTGACCCCAAGCTGGGGCTGAGTCAGGGATTGCTCTGTCCCCTCAGTCACACAGCTGTAGGTTTGAGACCCACTGCACAGACTTAGACAGAAACCTAGACTGAGAATCTCAATGAAGTGCTGAGGTAAACCTGTCCAATTAGAGGACCAGGCTTCGGGATGGGATATTAAGCTGATATCACCTTCCCAAATGGATGGCAATGATCCCTGGCTGTTAGTTCAAATAAGGACCACTCTTCTTCAGAGTTGAGCTCTGATATCTGTCCCTCAATTCACATGAAAATAATGTCAATTAACTAACCATTGCTACACTTCTGCTTTGGGATCTTGCTGTGATAAACGACTTCCTGCATGACTGCTTTGACTGCACTTTAGTAAGTGCTTCATTTTCTGTGCTGCATGAGGTGTCATTGTGTTAGGCGATATCGAAATCAGTTTGGAATGGCACAAATCAGCTTCCTGATCAGGAAATATTCTCACATCTTACTAAGAATCTGGATAAGTCCTGAACTAATTATCCAGAGGGGCGTTATTTTAAATCCCGTCCGGGATTGTCAGCGATTTTACATTCAGCATCATTAAAATAAACTGTTTCAGTATTGTGGAGTTTGTGGGATAGTCATTCAACTGCTTCACTCCTGTTCTTGAGGGAATTAAAATCGAGAGTGACTCTCCCACTGCCGTACTGAGCGAGTTGGGGCTCCTGCCTTCCAGATGAGATAATGCCCTTCAGGAAAAGGAACCTCCATCTGTACTCTATCTGGTAAATGTTCAATCCTGATCCTGTACAATTGTCACTGGTTCTCAATGACCTTTCAGGCTGCCCAGCAACCCAATCAGTCACATAGAGGCATTATCACTGAAGTGAGTCTGAATGGTGATGTTCATTCAGTGTCTGAAAGCCCCACACCAATCTGGAACCCCTGTCATACTCAATGTTTCAGTTCCTGAACCGATTGGGGGAGAATAAGATAAAACACTCCGATGAAGAGTCAGCTAATCACGAAATGCTAGCTTGCTGTCTCTCCATGGATGTTGCCTAAATGATCTCCAGCATTTATTGTTTTCAGTCTAGTCCCCTTTTCTGCCCCATCCCACTGCTCATTGACTGCTACTCACCTTTCTCAACACTCAGAAAGGTGTAAACTCCATCCGGATCATTTTGGCGATGGAACGTAATCATTGGACTGTTTCCCATCATCTCACAGCTTGAAAGTGCCACCCTCCAACCTTGTCACGCACAAGAAGCTCATTAATCATAGTAGTACAAGGCAGGTCTCTGGTCCAGAACAACCTCAATCAGTTCCAAGCTGGGGCTCAGTGGGGCATGTTCTTGGCTCTGAGTCTGACAGGTAGAGGCTCAACTCCAACTCCAGAGAGTCAGACACAGACACCAGGCTGATACTTGTTAGTGCAGTGCAAAGGGAGCACTCCACACCAGCCTCCAACCCCTGTCATCCTCAATGTGTCAGCTCCTGAACTCATTGCGGGGAAAATGTGAAACTCCCTTTTGATTCTCTGCAGACAATAGTAACACAAATCAGTTTTTCCCTTTCTCACCCTCACAATTGATTGAGTCTGTAAGGATTTTAATTTTGAGGATTTATTGTTGTGATTTTAAATGTGTAATCTCCAGAAACTAATGCAGCTGTTCACAATCTCCAAACACAGACCCTTTCACTGTCCTTCCCACTGCTCATTGACTAACTCTCAAAACTGAGAAAGACGTACATTCTCTCCAGGTGATTTTGATGATAGAATGCACTCATTTGATCATCTCCCACTGTCGCTCAGCACGACTGGACTCTGATGTAAATATTGTCCCTTTTGAACATATACTGCCGTGGACTGGATGGTAGTGCGGGAAAAGCGATGCATGAAATTCATTCATGATTTTCAGAAGGATATTGGATAAAGATGTGAAAGGGAAAGACCGAATGGGTTGTTTTTGGCTGAATTATCATTTCAGCTTTAAATTGAATAGGCCAAGCACCTTGGCAAACTGCTAAAATCTGCTTTGTCCTAAGCTGTGATCATTAACCAGATCGCAATACAAATTTATCCAATTTCCAATTTCATGAGGATTCCTATATCCTCGTCATACCTGACCAAATTTCCTTTCTTGACTTAATGGGTTAAAAACGGCATTAAATAGCAGACAAAGGCATATTAATTGACTGGAAACTGAATTGTGTCAGATGCTTAAACACTGTGATTACAAGAGCAGGTCAGAGTCTAGGAATCTTGGAGTGAGTAACCCACCAACTGACTTCCCAAAGCCTGTCCAACATCCATAAGTCAGGAGTGTAGTGGACCCCCCCCCAATGTGAGTCCATTTCCAACAACACTCAGGAAGCTCAACACCATCCAGGTCAATGTAGCCCGCTGGATGTGTACCTGATTCTTCCCTTCACTCACTCCATGCATTGTAGGTGCAAGTGAGCATACAAGTTAACAACCATAGCTCTTTCAACAACACCCTTCAATCTGTCACCCCTATTAACTACAAGGCCAAACAATATCGGAACATTTCCATTGGCAAGTTCCATCTGAATTCAAACAATACCATCTGAATTCAAACAATATCACCAGTCATTCACTATCACTAGTCAAAGTGGGGTCATACAATACTGAATGAGAACCTTCAGTCCAACTTGTCCATGCTCACCAGGGTTCCCAAACTAAACTAATCCCATTTGCCTGCATTTGGCCCATATCCCTCTAAATCTTTCCTATTCATGTATCTGTCCAAATGTCTTTTAAATGTTGCAACTGTACCTGCATCTCCCTGGCAGTTCATTCTGCATACACATTAGACTTTATGTGAAAAAGTTGTCCCTCGGGTCCCTTTAAAATCGTTCCCTTCTCACCTTAAAATTGTGTCCTTTAGTTTCGAACTCCCCTACCCTTGGGAAAATGCCTGTGCTGATCACCCCATCTATGCCCCTCATGATTTAAAAGCTCTACAAGGTCATCCCTTAACCTCTAATGCTGCAGAAGAAAACGTCCCAGCCTATTCAGCCTCTCCTTATAATTCAAACCCTTCAGGCTGGTAACAGCCTTATAAATCTTTACTGTACGATTTCCAGTTCAATAACGTCCTTCCTATAGCGTGGCAACCAGGACTGCACACACATCTTCAAAAATAGCCTCACCCATGTCTTGTAGAGCCACAAGATGGCATAGGAGAAAGTGAGGACTGCAGATGCTGGAGATCAGAGCTGAAAAATATGTTGCTGGAAAAGCGCAGCAGGTCAGGCAGCATCCAAGGAGCAGGAGAATCAACGTTTTGGGCATAAGCCCTTCTTCAGGAATGAGGAGGGTGTGCCAAGTCGGCTAAGATAAAAGGTAGGGAGGAAGGACTTGGGGGAGGGGCGTTGGGAATGTGATAGGTGGAAGGAGGTTAAGGTGAGGGTGATAGGCCGGAGAGGGGGGGGGGGCGAAGAGG
>NW_025215106.1:52941-56459 GCF_004010195.1 Chiloscyllium plagiosum | reverse complement strand
GCAAGTAGGCGGCCTGTCTCCCCAATGTAGAGGAGGCCATATCGGGTGCAGCGGATGCAGTAAATGATGTGTGTGGAGGTGCAGGTGAATTTGTGATGGATATGGAAGGATTCCTTGGGGCCTTGGAGGGAAGTAAGGGGGGAGGTGTGGGCGCAAGTTTTGCATTTCCTGTGTTACAGGGGACAGTGCCGGGAGTGGAGGTTGGGTTGGTGGGGGGTATGGACCTGACGAGGGAGTCGCGGAGGGAGTGGTCTTTCCAGAACGCTGATAGGGGAGGGGAGGGAAAGATATCTTTGGTGGTGGGGTCTGTTTGGAGGTGGTGGAAATGACGAAGGATGATACGATGTATCTGGAAGTCGGTGGGGTGGTAGGTGAGGACCAGTGGGGTTCTGTCCTGGTGGCGATTGGAGGGGCGGGGTTCAAGGGCGGAGGAGCGGGAAGTGGAGGAGATGCGGTGGAGAGCATCGTCAACCATGTCTGAGGGGAAATTGCGGTCTTTGAAGAAGGAGGCCATCTGGGTTGTTCGGTATTGGAATTGGTCCTCCTGGGAGCAGATGGGGCGGAGGCGAAGGAATTGGGAATATGGTATGGCGTTTTTACAGGGGGCAGGGTTGGAGGAGGTGTAATCTAGGTAGCTGTGGGAGTCGGTCGATTTATAACCCTGAGGTGATGAGGTTATGGATGGTCTGGACTTGGCACACCTTTCTCATTCCTGAAGAAGGGTTTATTCCCGAAAAATCGATTCTCCTGCTCCTTGGATGCTGCCTGACCTGCTGCGCTTTTCCAGCAACACATTTTTCACCATAAGATGGCATCCCAACTCCTGTACTCAATGCTCTGAATAATGAAGACAAGTATGCCAAATGCCTTCTTCAATACCATGTCTACGTGTGATGCCACTTTCAAGGAGCTATCTACCTGAACTCCCAGGACTCTCTGTTTGGCAACACTCCCCAGAGCCCTACCATAACTTTCTAAGCCCTGCCTTTGTCTTTACCAAAGTCAACATCTCACATTTAAGTGAATTAAAGTCCATTTGCCACTCCTCAGCCCACTTGCCCAGATGATCAAGATTCCACTGTACCCTTAGATAACCTTCTGCACTGTCCACTATACCCACCAATTTTGGCGCCATCACAAACTTACAAAATATGCTTCCAGTATTCTCTTCCAAACTGTCATAACAATGACGAACAACAGTGGACACAGCACTGATCCAACACAAAAATCTTGGTAGTCGCTTTCCAATCACTCTACATGGAATACAGTGATTCAAAGAGGCAGCTCACCACCACCTTCTCAAGGGGCAATTAACAATGGGGAACAAACTCACATCTCTCAAAAACAAAATCAAACATAGGTTATACACCTACCTGCCCTCATATATGTCATTTGGGAAGATGTGGAAGCAGTAAACGTGCAGATAGTTTGAGTTTGTGTGAATGTGGGTTTTTTGCCATATGTAATTCAAGGATGGATTACTGCCCCCAAATGTACTGAAAATGTAGTTTTTTTTAGCTGATACTCTGTGAACATGCTAACACTTATCTGTTTCTTCCACAGGTAAATGGTAAATGGTAAATACTTTTATTCACAAACTAAATACTGACTGAAAGTAGGTAGGCAGTTTGATAATGTTTAAAACAAAAACAAATAAATAGGTGGCTTGGTGTTAGGCGTTATGGGGCATATAATAACAATCACGAACTCCCAACACATCCCCTCAGACATCCATTTCACAAGAGTCAGTCGGGGTTGTGAGGTCGAAACCATACATTGGTTATCTGTTGAAAGCTTGCGAGAAAGCCCTGGCCCTCACCTGCAAACTCGTAGAATCTCTACAGTGTGGAAGCAGACCATTCAGTCGATTGAGTGTACACCGACCCTCTGAAGAGCATCCCACCCAGTCCCTAGGACCCTATATTTCCCATGACTAACCCACCTAGCCTGTGGGAGGAAACCCTACACAGACACAGGGAGAACATGCAAACTCCACACAGACAGTCACCTGAGGCTGGAACTGTGAGGCGCTGTTGAGCCATTGTGCCACAAGCTGCTTTCTTCCTGTTTTGATCCTGGCTGTTTGGTTTTCCCAGGTCTTGGAATCCTATCGGATGAAGTGGGGGTGCATCTGCCCAGCTCCACTGGAATATGGCTCCTCCATGGGAGACATCAGAGTTATCACTGCAAACTGCTCCTACCCCCCTACCACTCTGCAATCAGACCAAATCATAGATCGACCTCCTGCTGCAAAAGAGTCCCACGCATTAGGGTCTGGCTCCACCCCCACATTCGATTAGATTAGATTACTTACAGTGTGGAAACAGGCCCTTCGGCCCAACAAGTCCACACCGACCCGCCGAAGCGCAACCCACCCATACCCCTACATTTACCCCTTACCTAACACTACGGGCAATTTAGCATGGCCAATTCACCTGACCTGCACATCTTTGGACTGTGGGAGGAAACCGGAGCACCCGGAGGAAACCCACGCAGACACGGGGAGAAGGTGCAAACTCCACACAGTCAGTCGCCTGAGGCGGGAATTGAACCCGGGTCTCTGACGCTGCGAGGCAGCAGTGCTAACCACTGTACCACCGTGCCGCCCACATTCCTAGAAACCCTTTTTCTCCTAGATCTGTGGACAGTGCCACCTCTCACCTCTCATTCCTCAGTTTCTCCTGTCGGACCCTTCAAACAAAGAAAGGTTCTCTTGCTTGTGGCCAACAGCAGCTCCTTTCCTCTCCTAACTGGGAATTAGGTCTGGATTTCAGGTGAGAAAACCCATACAAAAAAATGAAGAACCTCCATGGCTGGCAGTTAGACACTGGCTTCCCAAATAAATCACCCTGTCCATGCTCACGGAATCCACCACAGTCTAGTGAAAAGAACCTCCTCCTTTTCGCTTAGACATTCAAATCCAGGCAACAACCTGGTACCCTCTCCAAAGCAAATACATCCTTCCAATTGTACAGCAAACAGAACCAAGCACAGTACTCCAGATGTGGCCTGACCAGTCATAGAGATATACAGCATGGAAACCGGTCCATGCCGACCAGATATCCCAACCCAATCTAGTCCCACCTGCCAGCACCTGGCCCATATCTCTCCAAACCCTTCCTATTCATATACCCATCCAAATGCCTCTTAAATGTTGCAATTGTATCAGCCTCGACCACTTCCTCTGGCAGCTCATTCTATACACATACCACCCTCTGCGTGAAAAGTTGCCCCTTAGGTCTCTTTTATATCTTTCCTCTCTCAGCTAAACCTATGCCCTCTCATTCTGGACTCCCCAACCCCAGGGAAAAGACTTTGCCTATTTACCCTATCCATGCCCCTCATAATTTTGTAAACCTCTATAAGGTCACCCCTCAGCCTCTGAAACTCCAGAGAAAACAGCCCCAGCCTGTTCAGCCTCTCCCAATAGCTCAAATCCTCCAATCCTGGCAACATCTTTGTAAATCTTTTCTGAACCCTTTCAAGATTCCCAACATCTTTCCGATAGGAAGGAGACT
>NW_025215106.1:47958-51744 GCF_004010195.1 Chiloscyllium plagiosum | reverse complement strand
GCACCTCACCTGTGACTATTGATGATACAAATATCTCAGCAAGAGGCCCAGCAATCACTTCCCTAGCTTCCCACAGAGTTCTTGGGTACACCTGATCAGGTCCTGGGGATTTATCCACCTTTACCCGTTTCAAGACATCCAGCACTTCCTCCTCTGTAATACGGACATTTTGCAAGATGTCACCATCTATTTCCCTACAGTCTATATCTTCCATATCCTTTTCCACAATAAATACTGATGCAAAATACTCATTTAGTATCTCCCCCATTTTCTGCAGCTCCACACAAAGGCCGCCTTGCTGATCTTTGAGGGGCCCTATTCTCTCCCTCGTTACCCTTTTGTCCTTCTTTTACAGAAGCAACTTGACTTGCCAACTATTATACTCAGTACGCCAATCAATGAAGGCAAGCATATTGTACACCTTCTTTACCTCATTCTTCACAAGTGTTGCCCCTTCAGGGAAGCAATGGACTTTGGTTCCAAGATCCCTCTGTGTGTCAATGCTCTTAAGGTTCCAACATTTACTCGATACTTTTCTCTTGCCCTTGACCTCCCAAAGTGCATCACCTCACACTTAGATGGAGCGAAATCCACACATCGTCTCCCCACCCAACTTTCCAGCTGATCTAAACCCTGCTGCAACCGTTGATATCCTTTCTCATTACCTACAACTCTACCAATTTTCGTGTCACCTGCAAACTTACTAATCAGGTCAACATCTTCATCCAAGCTATTTATGTTAATGACCCCTGTGGAACACCCCTGCTCATTGACGTGGGTTCATTTTCCACAACTTAATTTTCATTTACAATTCATTCATATATCCACTCGAGTCCTTGTTTCCCAGTTGCATAAAGTGACATTGAACAATAAATTGCTCATTAATATTTATTTTCTGATTTTCAGGAATAGGATTCAATTTGGATCCCTAACTGACGTAATTGTCACATCCCGCCTATAATATGCTTCACGTGAAATCAGTAGCTGCATCAAAAAGGGACATCTCTTCACCACTGGATCCAGTAGCGGAACCCACCACTGCGAACCACCCTGTGTGTTGGTAAACGTTTACAAGAACCACAAACGATGCCTCAGGAGAAAGCTCCTCCTGCTTCTCCACCTGGACAGCCTTGCAGAATGATTGCTATTTATCAGTAACATCCTCAAATGGAGATTTGTCTTCATGCCTTAGATTAAAATAATGCAGACAAAAATTCATTTCACTTCTTCAAACACGATTAACTGTGACAAAATTGAAGCTGAATTAACTATCACACATAATACCATTTGGAGTAATTTCAGAGTCTTGTAGTCTTAATGAGAATCATCTTGCATTCATTTCTGGAGTTGCATTTTGCCAGCTTAATAAAATGTTCAAGCATCACAAGGTTATTGTTGTTGATTTTTACAAAGCCCTTTGATCTGCATCACTAACATATTATGTTCTCCCTCGTATTAGTTCTTAAGGATAGCAAAGTAAATCCTTCAGAAAAATCGAATGACACTAATTAAGAAGCGGCCAAAACCCAGTATAATATCACCCAAAGACAATGAAACCCCATTTCATGGTTTTAATGTGAAGGGATCAAAAGGGGGAGTAATCACTCCGAGACTTCACCTTTTATTGAATGTTCTTCTGGGTGAGCTTCCTGCAGGCCAGATCATTTTTGTCACTCAACCTGCATTTCACATCTGTCTCAGGAGAAGTGCAATAGATCACTGATTCATGTCAAGTTCAAATCAGTGAGAGAAGCTTTGTAGCTGATGCTGGCTTGGTCCAGCAGAGGAAGATCATAGTGGAGAGTGTGGTGCTGGAAAAGCACAGCAGGTCAGGCAGCATCCGATGAACAGGAGAATCGACATTTCGAGCATAAGCCCTTCATCAGGAATGAAGCTTGTGAGCCAAGAGAGTACAGAGATAAATGGATTGGGGATGGGGGTGGGGGCAAGGTAGCTGATAGCGTGATAGGTAGATGAAGGTGGGGGTAATGGTGATAGGTTGGAGAGAAAGGTGCAGCGGATAGGTGGGAAAGATGGTGGACAGATAGGACAGGTTATGTGGACGGTGTAGAGTTTGAAGGTTGGATCTGGGATAAGGTGGAGGGAGGGGAAGTGAGGAAACTGATGAAATCCACATTAATCCCGTGTAGGGTCCCAAGGCGGAAAATGAGGCGTTCTTCCTCCAGACGTCAGATGGTTAGGGTTTGATGATAGGGGAGGCCCAGCACTTGCATGTCCTTGGTGGAGTGGATGGGGAGTTAAAACGTTCGGCCACATGGCAGTGGGGTTGCTTCGTGCGTGTATCCTGGAGATGTTCTTTGAAGCATTCTGCAAGGAGACGTGCTGTCTCCCGTATGTAAAGGAGACCAATGGATACAGGAAATGACGCGTGGAAGTGAAGGTAAATCTATGGTGAATGTGGAAGGCTCCTTTCGGGTCTTGGATGGAGGTGAGGGGGTAGGTACGGGTGCAAGTTTTGCATTTCTTGTGGTGGCAGTTCTTGTGGTGGCAGGGTAAGGTGCTGGGAGGGGAGGGTGGATTGGTGAGGGCTGTGGACTTGACAAGACAGTCACGAAGGGAATGGTCTTTGCAGAATGCAGATAGGGGTGGGGAGGGAAATGTATCTCTGGTGGTGGGGTCCGTTTGTAGGTGGTAGAAATGGCAGAGGGTGAATTTAACACGCTTTACGACATCGAACACTTCTTCTGTCGCCTCCGCCTCTGGGCTTACATTTTCACTAAGCCTCCCGCCCATCTTCCAAGGACCCCTTCTCAAGTCACCAACACACCCCATCCACCTGGACTCCCGTGCCAGTCTGTTACTCGCCCTCGATTTCTTTATTTCCAACTACTGTCGGGACATTGACTGCCTCAACCTGTCCACCCCCTCAATCACTCCAACCTCTCACTCTCATAACAAGCAGCCCTCCACTCCCTCCGCTCCAACTGCAACCTTACCCAGCAAACCAGCCGACAAGGGGTGCGGGCACAGTGGTAGTTTGGCGCACTGACCTCTACACTGCTGAAGCCAGGTACCAACTTGAAGACACCTCCTCCTACTGCCCCCTTGACCATGACCTCACTTCCTATCACCAAACCATCATCTCCCAGATCATCCACAACCTCATCACCTCAGGCGATTTCCCATCCACAGCCTCCAACCTCACAGTCCCGGAACCCCGCACCGCCCAATTCTACCTCCTACCCAAGATTCACAATCCTGACTGGCCCAGCCAACCCATCGTTTCAGCCTGCTCCTGCCCCACCGAACTCATTTCCACATACCTTGACACTGTCCTATACCCCCGGTCCAGGAACACCCCACATACGTTCAGGACACCACCCCCGCCATCCAGCTCCTCCATGACTTTCATTTCCCCAGCCCCCAATACCTCATTTTCACCATGGACATCCAGTCCCTTTGCACCGATATCAGCCATGACAAAGGCCTCTAAGTCCTCTGTTTCTTCCTCTTCCAGCATCCCCAGCAGTACCCTTCACTGACACTCATTCGTTTGAACTGGTCCTCACCCTCAGTAATTTCTCCTTTAAATCCTTCTACTTTCTCCAGACCAAAGGGGTAGCCATGGGCACCTGCATGGCCCCAGCTTTGCCTGTCTCTTCGTCAGGTACATGGAACAGGCCATCTTCTGCAGTTACACCGGCACCATTCCCTACCTTTTCCTCCGCTACATTGATGACAGTATTGGTGCCATAAATTTCACCAACATCTTCCACCCCGACCATAGGTTCGCCTGGACCATCTCAGACACTTCCCCCCCCCCCC
>NW_025215106.1:36070-47147 GCF_004010195.1 Chiloscyllium plagiosum | reverse complement strand
CATCCTTGTAAATCTTTCCTGAACCCTTTCAAGTTTCCCAACATCCTCCCGATAGCAGGGAGACCGGAACCAAAGGCAATTTTCCAAACGTGGCAGTCTCCCAATCAATGATTGCTCAATGAGAAGTGACCATTCCTCCCCTCTCTGCTGCTGCTATCTCTCTGTCCCATCATGACTAATGCCCGAGCAGAGGAGAAGAACCACCGAGAGAGGCAAATAGCCACAACGTGTGCACCGCTTAAATCGCCCTGAACCCTACAATAGAGACCATTCCCCCCACAACGTCCCCCAAACCCCCCACCCCATGTCCCCCACTCCAATGCATGCCACTGGCCACCTTCTTACTTACATGGGATGGGTGTGCCATTGACTGGAAGATTTGTCACCCATTTTGTTGCCCACGTATAGGCGGCCATTTTCAGAGGGGCTGCGTAGAGTCCATCTTATTGGCTGCAGGGTTTGGGGTCACGTGTAGGCCATGCTGGATATGTACGGTGGATCTCCCTTTGCTGAGGACCCATGGCGGTGAAGTTGGGGGGGGGGGGGTGGGGGCGGGGTTTCAAACGCCAACGGATGCTGGTTACCATGGTCACCGTCGCCCCAATGACCATCACTGTGCGGTTTCCTGTCCCCACTCAGGGCCCTTTGCCGGGATTATCCCTCCGGATCATTCCACTCGCCGAATGGAGCAACAATCCAATGGGTTTCCCTTCCATTCCCATTGTTTTCGGGAAAAGGGAAGTGAGGGAGGATGCAGGTTAGGGTGTGACCAATTGGAACCGGTCGTTGTGATTTGTTTGGGCCCGGTCACCGTTGCCCGTGGCCAAGAAATGTTTAGTCATCGCAGAGAATGTTCTCAGGAGCTGGGAGGCATTTTCTGCTGGGCCTCGTCCAGCACCATTTCCGACCGGGAGACAGTGCTCTCTGTCAGGAACAGAGCGACTCACTCGGTCTCACACCTTCTCTGAGAGGGCCAGGCTTTTATCCGCCTTTACTCCCATAAGTCACAATTCCGATTGATTCAATCCCCTTCTTGTTCTATCCCTTCCAATTCACGCTCAATGGGCACAATCCCAATGGATGCAATCCATTCACATTCGCCCCCCAATGGATTGAATCCTTTTTCCCATTCACTCCCATTGGACACCATCCCAATGGATTCAATCCCCTTCTTGTTCAATCCCAACAGGCACAATCCCAACGGATTCAATCCCTTCCAATTCACTCCCAATGGGCACAATCCCAATGAACCCAATCCCCTTCCCATTCGCTCCCATTAGACACAGCCCCAATGGAACGTGACCCATTAGGTAAAACCCAATGATACTTCACAGACAATGCATTAACTGTGAAGGTTTGTCACCACGGTAGTCTTTGTCCTTTTTGGTCGCAATTCCTGATGAAGGGCTTTTGCCTGAAATGTCGATTTTCCTGCTCCTCTTATGCTGCCTGACCTGCTGCGCTTTTCCAGCACCACTCTAATCTCCAGCATCTGCAGCCCTCACTTGTGCCTTATTTGGTCTGAATGTGCAGCAAGATCCCACAAGCAGCAAAGTGAATAAAGAGCCAAACCGTCTGGTGGAATTGAATTTGAATTGAATTGGTCTGAGTGGGATCGAATTGAATTGACTTGAATTTGAATTGGTTTGAGTGGAATTGAATTTGAATTGAAATTGAATTGGTTTGAGTGGGATTGAATTTGAATTGAATTGGTTTGAGTGGAATTGAATTTGAATTGAATTTGAATTGGTTTAAGTGGACTTGAATTTGAATTGGTTTGAGTGGAATTGAATTTGAATTGAATTTGAATTGGTTTGAGTGGGATTGAATTGAATTGACTTGAATTTGAATTGGTTTGAGTGGAATTGAATTTGAATTGAAATTGAATTGGTTTGAGTGGGATTGAATTTGAATTGAATTGGTTTGAGTGGAATTGAATTTGAATTGAATTTGAATTGGTTTGAGTGGAATTGAATTTGAATTGAATTTGAATTGGTTTGAGTGGGATTGAATTTGAATTGGTTTGAGTGGAATTGAATTTGAATTGAATTGGTTTGAGTGGAATTGAATTTGAATTGAAATTAAATTGGTTTGAGTGGGATTGAATTTGAATTGAATTGGTTTGAGTGGAATTGAATTTAAATTGAATTGGTTTGAGTGGGATTGAATTTAAATTGAATTGGTTTGAGTGGGATTGAATTTGAATTGAATTGGTTTGAGTGGAATTGAATTTGAATTGGATTGGTTTGAGTGGAATTGAATTTAAATTGAATTGGTTTGAGAGGGATTGAATTTGAATTGAATTGGTTTGAGTGGAATTGAATTTGAATTGAAATTAAATTGGTTTGAGTGGGATTGAATTTGAATTGAATTGGTTTGAGTGGAATTGAATTTGAATTGAAATTGAATTGGTTTGAGTGGGATTGAATTTGAATTGAATTGGTTTGAGTGGGATTGAATTTGAATTGAAATTGAATTGGTTTGAGTGGAATTGAATTTAAATTGAATTGGTTTGAGTGGAATTGAATTTGAATTGAAATTGAATTGGTTTGAGTGGCCATTGGAGTCAATCCCAGTGGACCCAATCCCTTTCCCATTCACTTCCATTGGAGTCAATCCCAGTGGACCCAATCCCTTTCCCATTCACTTCCATTGGAGTCAATCCCAGTGGACCCAATCCCTTTCCCATTCACTTCCATTGGAGTCAATCCCAGTGGACCCAATCCCTTTCCCATTCACTTCCATTGGAGTCAATCCCAGTGGACCCAATCCCTTTCCCATTCACTTCCATTGGAGTCAATCCCAGTGGACCCAATCCCTTTCCCATTCACTTCCATTGGAGTCAATCCCAGTGGACCCAATCCCTTTCCCATTCACTTCCATTGGAGTCAATCCCAGTGGACCCAATCCCTTTCCCATTCACTTCCATTGGAGTCAATCCCAGTGGACCCAATCCCTTTCCCATTCACTTCCATTGGAGTCAATCCCAGTGGACCCAATCCCTTTCCCATTCACTTCCATTGGAGTCAATCCCAGTGGACCCAATCCCTTTCCCATTCACTTCCATTGGAGTCAATCCCAGTGGACCCAATCCCTTTCCCATTCACTTCCATTGGAGTCAATCCCAGTGGACCCAATCCCTTTCCCATTCACTTCCATTGGAGTCAGTCCCAGTGGACCCAGTCCCCTTCCCATTCACTCCCATTGGAGTCAATCCCAGTGGACCCAATCCCTTTCCCATTCACTTCCATTGGAGTCAATCCCAGTGGACCCAATCCCCTTCCCATTCATTCCCATTGGAGTCAATCCCAGTGGACCCAGTCCCCTTCCCATTCACTCCCATTGGAGTCAATCCCAGTGGACCCAATCCCCTTCCCATTCACTCCCTTTGGGCACAGCCCCATTGGACCTAATCCCTTGCCCATTCGTGGGGAGTGCGGCAGTCAATGTGTGCACAGCAAGGTCCTGTGGTGACGTGGTGGCCGACGGGGTAAGTGTTGACATTGCAATCGGTGTGTGGGCATAGGAGAGGCAGCAATGGCTGTAGTTGTTGGTGTGCACAGCAAGATCCCAATACATTCCACCCCGACCATAAGTTCGCCTGGACCATCTCAGACACTTCCCCCCCACTTCCTGGACCTCTCCATTGCCAACAACAGTGACCGACTCAACACAGACATCTTCTACAAGCCCACCAACTCTCACAGCTATCTGGACTATACCTTCTCCCACCCTGCCTCCTGTAAAAACGCTGTCCCTTATTCTCAAATCCTCTGTCTCCACTGCATCTGCTCCCAGGAGGACCATCCACCACAGAACACACCAGATAGCCTCCTTCTTCAAAGACTGCAATTTCCCCTCCTAAGTGATCGTGATGCCCTCCAGTACATCTCCTCCACTTCCTGTACCTCCACCCTCAAAACCCACCCCTCCAGCCGCAACGAGGACAGAACCCCCCTAGTCCTCACCTTCCACCCCACCAACCTCCGGATACATCGTATCGTCCTCCGCCATTTCCGCCTTCGACAAACAGACCCCACCACCAGAAATATAATTCCCTCCCCACCCCCATCTGTATTCTGCAAAGACCATTCTCTCTGCAACTCTCTTGTCAAGTCCACGTCACCCCACCGACCCACTTGCCCCCCTCCCAGCACCTTCCCCTGCCACCGCAAGAATTGCAAAACCTGCGCACACACTTTCCCCCTCACCTCCATCCAAGGCCCCAAAGGAGCCTTCCACATCCATCATAGATTTACCTGCACTTCCACACACGTCATTTACTGTATCCGTTGCTCCTGATGAGGTCTCCTCTACATTGGGGAGAAAAGGATACCTACGTACTTGCAGAACTCTTCAGAGAACATCTCCGGGACACACGTACAAACCAATCTCACCGCCCCGTGGCCACACATTTCAACTCTCCACCCCACTCTACCAAGGGCATGCAGGTCCTGGGCCTCCTCCATTGCCACTCCCTTCCCACCCGATGCTGGAAGAAGAACGCCTCATCTTCCGCCTTGGATCCCTTCAACCACCAGGGCATCAACGTGGACTTCACCAGTTTTCTTCCTCCCCCCCACTTTATCCCAGATCCAACCTTCTGTCCTCATCACCTGTCCATCTTCCTTCCCACCAAGCCACTGCACCTTCCTCTCCGACCTATCGCCATTAGCCCCACCATCTACCTATCGCACTCTCAGCTACCTTGCCCCAGCCCCAAACCCTCTCCTATTTATCTCTCTACCCCCTCGTCTCACAAGCCTCATTCCAGAGTGAAAGGCTTCTGCCTGAAATGTCGATTCTCCTGCTGCTTGGATGCTGCCTGACCTGCTGCGCTTTTCCAGCAACACGCTCTCTGATCTCCAGCGTCTGCAGTCCTCCGTTTCTCCTAAAAGATCCCTTTGACGATGACCTCGTGGTGGGTCTCCTGGGTTCGATATTGACCCCGGGATACCAGAGAGGTCTGCAGCCAACCCCACCCTCCTCGACTCCTCTGTGATCCCGGTCCTGGCCTCTTGAGCAAGCCTGGTGTCTGTCCCTCGACCTTCACCTACGGAGGGGCAGCCTCGAGAGTTTCCTCCTGTCAGGGGCTCCTTACGGCCCTCACACTGATACCTCAAAGGCAAAGGTCCATTCATTGTGCCCAATATCCAGGCTTGGGCCTACACGTGACAAGTAACCCAATGGAGGTTTCCAACGTTGTGAATGGAATGGGAAGGCCTTTCTGACAGGGTGGAGATATCAATGACTAGAGTTTGTGGTGGTGGGGGGGGGGGCAAGTGCATGGAGTCATAGGGTCCAACAGAACAGAGATAGGCCCTTCACTCCAAACTGGTCCATGCCAACCCAAAATGTCCGCCCATGCTGACCCCACCTCCCTGCATTCGGCCCATATCCTTTCCTATCCATGTACTTGCTTTGGTATGGATGGTATGGATATTTTACCATGGTTTGGTATCCAGGTACTTGCTTTGGTATTGGTCAGAGTATTGAGTACAGGAGTTGAGAGGTCATGTTCTAGCTGTTAGAGGGAAAAGAATAAAAGGGGACCTGAGGGGAAATGTTTCTACACAGAGGGTGGTACGTGTATGGAATGAGCTGCCAGTGGAAGTGGTGGAGGTGTGTACATTAACAACATAGAGTCATAGGGATGTACAGCATGGAAACAGACCCTTCGGCCCAACCCGTCCATGCCGACCAGATATCCCAACCCAATCTAGTCCCACCTGCCTGCACCCGGCCCTTATCCTTCCAAACCCTTCCTATTCATATACCCATCCAAATGCCTCTTAAATGTTGCAATTGTACCAGCCTCCACCACTTCCTCTGGCAGCTCATTCCATACACGTACCGCCCTCTGTGTGTAAATGTTGCCCCTTAGGTCTCTTTTATATCTTTCCCCTCTCACCCTAAACCTATGCCCTCTAGTTTTTGGACTCCCTGACCCCAGGGAAAAGACTTTGTCCATTTAAGACCATAAGACATAGGAGCAGAAGTGAGGCCATTCGGCCCATCGAGTCCACTCCGCCATTCAATCCTGGCTGATGGGCATTTCAACTCCACTTACCCACATCCTCCCCGTAGCCCTTAATTCCTTGTGACATCAAGAATTTATCAATCTCTGCCTTGAAGACATTTAGCGTCCCGGCCTCCACTGCACTCTGCGGCAATGAATTCCACAGGCCCACCAAAACAGCCCCAGCCTGTTCAGCCTCTCCCTGTAGCTCAAACCCTCCAACCCTGGCAACATCCTTGTAAACCTTTTCTGAACCCTTTCAAGTTTCACAACATCTTTCTGATAGGAAGGAGACCAGAATTGCACGCAATATTCCAACAGTGGCCTAACCAATGTCCTGTACAGCCGCAACATGACCTCCCAACTCCTGTACTCAATACTCTGACCAATAAAGGAAAGCATACCAAACGCCGCCTTCACTGTCCTATTGACCTGTGACTCTATTTTGCGTGGCTCACATGTGGGCCTTGGGTTCTGTTCCTGTGCTTTTTTTTTGGTTCTTTGATTCCTGGTATTTATTCTGAAAGAAAGCTCTTCATCCGTGTGCAGGATCCTTTAACTTTAAGATTGCAAAAGCGCAGTGGAAGCTTTTGCTGAATTCGGTGATGACACTAAAAATATCTTGACCTCTTGAGCTTTTGAGCGGACAACGGGCAGGAAACTGGACGGGGGGAAAAAACGTCTCGCCAAGAAAAGAAAGCGACGTCAGCGTTGGTGACTCATTCGACACTTTCTACTGTCGAATAGCCGTGGGGAAGTGAAACCGTGTCGGGACAGGGGGTCTGCCTCATGAACAGGGGCAGATTTGTTCTCTCTTTCATAACCTAATTGCCCCTGGGGCTGGCAGGGGGCCATTCGATGGAGCGCTTTCAGGGTTTGCCCCCATCGGTTTGCCTCACGGAGAGGCCCAGACCAGGGTAAGGCCTACAGGCCGTTCAATGCTCAGACCTTTCAGAGTGTAGGGGTTGGGGCTTCACACTGAGGTTGTACAGGGTGTACTAAGTTAAAAATCACACAACACCAGGTTATAGTCCAACAGGTTTAATTGGAAGCACTAGCTTTCGGAGCGACGCTCCTTCATCAGGTAGTTGTGGAGTACACAATTGTAAGGCACAGAATTTATTGCAAAAGTTTACAGTGTGATGTAACTCAGAATTATACATTGAAAGATACCTTGATTGTCTGTTGAGTCTTTCATCTGTTCGAATACCGTAATAGTTTCACTCCTTTCATGTGTAAATCACAACACTTTTTTTTATAAGTTGCATTCTCAGGTTAATTGCCGTACAGGACATCGGTGAGGCCTCTGCTGGAAAACTCTGGCCAGTTCTGCGTCCACCCTGTTACAGGAAGGATTTTATTCAACTGGAGAGGGCTCCGAAGAGATTTACCAGGATGTTGCCGCGTATGGAGGGTTCGAGGTCGAAGGAGAGGCTGGGAGAGTAGGGGGGGTTGAGGGTTGACCTGAGAGAGGTTTATAAAATGACAAGGGGCATGGTGAGGCGGCTTACTCTTCGGAGGGTCGGGCTGGACGTGTTGGGCTGAAGGGCCTGTTTCCATGCTGTAGGGATTCTAGAGAAGGTGAATGGCAGCTGTCCTTTCCCGAGGCTGGGGGTTTTGAAGACTAGGGGGCACATTTTTCGTGTGAGAGGAGAGGGATTTAAAAAGACAGGAGGGTGGTCTGTGTGTGGACTGAACTTCCTGAGGAAGTGGGGGATGTGGGTACAATTAACAATGTTTAAAAGACACTTAGATAAGTCCATGAATAGGAAAGGTTTGGAGGGAGATGGGCCAGGAGCAGGCAGGTGGGACTGGTTTAGTTTGGGATAGTGGACTGGTTGGGCTGAAGGGTCTGTTTCCGTGCTGGGTGACAATGAGACTGACTGAACAGCTCACTGCTGGTTGACAACTGCCTCTTAGAGAATCTCACATGGTTCTGGATGTAGGTTTCCTCACTGAGCTGGAAGGTTCGTTTTCAGACGTTTCGTCACCATGCTAGGGTGACATCCTCAGTGATCCCCCGGTGAAGCGCTGCTGGTGTAGGAAGAGGGTCGCTAACATCAGTGCTTCACCGGAGGCTCACTGATGATGTCACCCTAGTATGGTGACGAAACGTCTGAAAATGAACCTCCCAGCTCAGTGAGCAAACCTACATCCAGAACCTCAACCTGAGCTACAAATCTGCTCAAACCTTGCCAATCCCTTACTGTATGCAGCCAAGCCATTCAGCCCATGACGTCCATACCAATCCTCCGAAAAGCAAACCAGCCAGACCCACCCCATATTCCATTGGCCAATCCACCCTAACCTGCACATCCCTGGGCACTATGGGACAATTTAGCACAGTCAATCCACCCTAACCTGCGCTTCCGTGGGCACTATGGGACAATTTAGCACGGCCAATCCACCTTAACCTGCACATCCCTGGGCACTATGGGACAATTTACCATGGCTAACCACTAAGCCACTGCATATCTCACCCCTTGCTTGAGGCTTGGTGACCCTCAGGTTAAATTCCCACTGGTCAGCGCTCTCTCTCTCTCTAGTGAGCCCTATGTTTTGGTGAAACGGTGGGAACTGTTTTGAATTCCTGTGTGGAATGCACTGCCTGGGAACGTGGGGCTGGGACATTGGCGAGGGTATGGATAGAGTAGCGACAGGAGGAGACAGACAGGGGGTAGGAAGCTGGCTGTAAGGAGGGGTGGGGGGGGGGGGCACTCGCTTCTGGTCTCCCTGCACTCTGACCAGTCTCTCTCTCTCTCTGTGTTCCCATGCTCTGTTGAGCAGCCTCGTTGCTGGGAAAGAGCAGGAACCATTTGCTCCCCCCCCCCCCCCCCGTGACAGACTGGGAAATCCCCCAGAGGTAGTCATCTCATTCCTTAACGGAGTGTCAGCCAGTACTGAAGCTGTCTCAAACCTGAGTGGTTCAGCTTAGGAAAAGGATTGTCTTTCTCTTTCTTTTTCTCTCCCAGAGATCACCGTACAGTGATCAGGAGCAGGAACACTGACTGATTCCAAACCCCTCCTCTCTCTCTCTCACTCTCTCTCACACATTCTCTCTCACTCTCTCAGTGTAGCAGACATGAACAGCAAGCTGGAGACAATCAGTGCACTCCTTCTTCTCACTTTTCTACTGCCCGAAACTGGTAAGTGCTGAACTTAATTGGACAGCAATTTGCTGGCCTGGTTCAACAGGTTTTACTGCGGGTGGCGAGAGGAGGAGGTGGGGATGCTCAGGCGATATGGCTGACAATTGTCACCCATACCTGGCAACGGCAAACGGTTTGGTTTTGTGTGCAGTACGGGGCAGGTTGTACAGTACGAAGTTGGTGGGGTCGGGGGGGGGGGGTGATGGGGGGGGCGAGGGGTACAATTTGACAGGGGGGGGGGGTGATGGGGGGAGCGAGGGATACAATTTGACAGAGTTCAAAAACTAGAGGGAATCAGTTTAAGGTGTCAGAGTGTGACAGAGAGAGAGAGAGAGAGAGAGCTCAACATTGATGTGTGAGAGATCCTTTTAAAAGTGACAGAGTAGCGCAGAGGGAGCTGTTCTGCGAAACTGTCCTTTCTTTTTAATCTCTTGCTTGACAGAAGGGGATTATAACCGAGGTGGGAAGGGGTCATGGATGATGTTGAGCTGCCTTCTCTAGGGGGAGGGGAGGAGTCAGTGGATGAAAGGTGGGCTTGATGGACCGGACTGTGCCCGCAACTCGATTCTAAGAGTTAAAAAAAAAATCACACAGCACCAGGTTATAGTCCAACAGGTTTAAATTGGAAGCACTAGCTTTCGGAGCACTGCTCCTTCATCAGATGGTTGTGGAGAATAAGATTGTAAGACACAGAATCTATAGCAAAAGTTTACAGTGTCAAGCAACTGAAATTATGTGTTGCTGGAAAAGCGCAGCAGGTCAGGCAGCATCCAGGGAACAGGAGAATCGACGTTTCGGGCATAAGCCCTTCTTCATTCCTGAAGAAGGGCTTATGCCCGAAACGTCGATTCTCCTGTTCCCTGGATGCTGCCTGACCTGCTGCGCTTTTCCAGCAACACATTTCCAGCTCTGATCTCCAGCATCTGCAGACCTCACTTTCTCCCCAACTGAAATGATGTATCGAACACGACCCGGATTGTTTGTTAAGTCTCTCGTCTTTTAGAATGACCATGTTGGTTTCAGTTCTTCTGTGTGTAAATCACAAAACTTCTTTTTAAAAAAGTTACATTCTCAGGTGAACTTGGTGTCAGCTCAGACTGTGTTGAAGGTGTTAGCCCCCAGTGTGCTGTTGTCTGTGCCATAATGTCTGGGCAAAGTTACATTCTCAAGTGAGATTCTGAGAGAGCTGGGTGAGAACGGTTGGAAGGGGTGAGGGAGAGAGTGCAAGTGACTGGTGGAGTCCAGAACTAAGGAGGGGAGAGAGGTTGTGGGGGCTGGGGGAGAGTCAGAGTCCGATAGATAAATGAAGAGGTGGGAGGGGAGGGGAGAAGGGGGGGTCTGGGAACCTGCAAAATTCAAACCGGACTAGATGGGGGGGGTAAACGCCTGAAGTACATTCCCAATGTCCAGGGGGTTCCTAAATCGGGGGGGGGGGGTTCACAGTCTGAAGGGAACGGGGTAGGACTGGGATGAGGAGAGATGTCCTCACCCAGAGAGTGGGGAGCCTCTGTCACAGAAAATGGAATAGGCCACAACATTCAATGTTTTCAAAAAGGCAATATTATTATCATGGATAGTTACAGGTGAGGTGCCGGAAGACTGGAGGTTGGCTAACGTGGTGCCACTGTTTAAAAAGGGCGGTAAAGACAAGCCAGGGAACTATAGACCGGTGAGCCTGACCTCGGTGTTGGGCAAGCTGTTGGAGGGAATCCTGAGGGACAGGATGTACACGTATTTGGAAAGGCAAGGACTGAATAGGGATAGTCGACGTGGCTTTGTGCGTGGGAAATCATGTCTCACAAAATTGATTGAGTTTTTTGAGGAAATAACAAAGAGGATTGATGAGGGCAGAGTGGTGGATGTGATCTATATGGACCTCAGTAAGGCGTTCGACAAGGTTCCCCATGGG
>NW_025215106.1:31376-35723 GCF_004010195.1 Chiloscyllium plagiosum | reverse complement strand
GTTTGGAGGGATATGGGCCGGGTGCTGGCAGGTGGGACTAGATTGGGTTGGGATATCTGGTCAGCATGGACGGGTTGGGCCGAAGGGTCAATTTCCGTGCTGTACATCTCTATGACTTTATAAGTTCTTGGGGTTAAGGATGCAGAGGACGAAGGGGGAGGAAGCAGGAACAGGACACTGAGTTGAATGATCAGCTGGTGATAGTATTGGACAAGGAGCAGGTGCGAAGGGCCGAATGGCCTCCTCCTTCTTTTCTGTGATTGTGTTGGGATTGGGGATTGCAAGGGGCTGGGTGTCCGGGAATACGATGGACGTAAGGGAAAAGAAACTGGAAAACAGGCCGTTCAACCCCTCTGGCTCGCTCCATTACTGGCCCAGACCGGGACTGACCAGCTCGGCCCTCGAAGCCCACTTCCCTGCCCTGTCTCTCTCTAACTCCTCCGCTCCCTCACTTTCGGCTGCATCCAGTCACCCGGCTGCCCCAGCATCCTCCTAACCACCCTCGGGACAGACCCGATGGGATGGGCTGAACGGCCAGTCCGAAACAGCCGGGGCAGCGATTCTGCCAAACGGCGCTACAGAAATGCAGTGCCGGGTGAGGGAGACAGAGAGGTGCCCTCCCCCTCCCAACCCCTCGAGACCACAAGAAACCTCCAAATCATTGAGACCCTTCCCCTCAACCCCTGCAATCTCTCTCTCTCTCTCTGGGGACCCCCGGGACAAACGGGCAGAAGTGAAAATTCCCATTTCTCACGGAATGTCAGATCCGAGGGACTGATGCCATGAAAGACTCTCCGGTTGGGAAAAGGAGGAAGTTTGCAAGACAAAAATAGCAGAAAGCGGGAACGTGAGGCTGATGGGAAATGACCCTTCCAAGGCTCTCTGCCAAGTGGAGATGATCAGTTCGGGCGACAGGTAGCTCTTTGAAATCCCGTTACCTTCTGATGCTCCTTAGCCGCTGCCCCCTTTACCGGTTGCTGGGCTGGGAGAACGTGAGGACCGCGGGAGATCAGAGCTGAGAGAGCGGTGCTGGAAAAGCACAGCAGGTCAGGCAGCGTCCGAGGAGCAGGAGGATCGACGTTTCAGGTAAAAACCCCTTCGTCAGGATTTTGCTCGTAACGTCGACTCTCCTGCTCCTCGGACACTGCCTGACCTGATGTGCTTTTCCAGCACCACTCTCCAGACCCAGTTGGCTGTTTGCACTCAGAGCGGGTGGTCCCTCCCACCTGCAGTGCAGGGGTGAATCCAACGCACAGCGTCCCCCACCCCCGCCAACAACCCTGGCTAGTGCGTTCAGTCTGTTGGAACGCACAGACCCTAGTGTCAGTGCTGAGGGAGTGCTGCTCTGTCGGAGGTTCTGGCCCGAGTTTGATTCCCTTATTCCCCCCGAAGGCTAGACATCAATGAGAACATCAGTTCATCGTGACCCTTTGCAGGTCAGGGTGGATTGGCCGTGCTAAATTGTCCCATAGTGTTAGGTGGATTAGTCAGAGTGAACTGGATCTGGATGGGTTACACTCTGGAGGGTCGGTGTGGACTTGTTGGGCCGAAGGGCCTGTTTCCATACTGTCGGGAATCCCCCGGGTCACACTCTCTTCCTCCTGACCCCGTGGAGCTGGTACATTTCTTGGCAGACGTGATTACACCCATGTTCACTTGGTTTTCATGTCAGCTTTTGGACGTGATCTTTTAAAATAAAAATAGCCACACACAAACTCGCTGTTTTGAACAAGTCCTGCGATGTTTGGAATCTAATCTGCATCCTGTTTTTTTCCCTTGAGATTCCCATTTTTACTCCAGGCTCTCCAATCCCACCTCCAGTGGAAGGGGATTTCTAGAACCTTCTTTGCAATATTTAAAAATATTGGATGATTATATGAACAGGAAGGGTTTGAGAGTGATATGGGCCAAGTGCTGGCAAAGGGGGACTGGATTAGGTTAGGATATTGGGTCGGCATGGATGAGTTGGGCCGAAGGGTCCGTTTCTGTGCGGTGTGTTCTCTGTGACTCTAAGCCACGGTGTGGTGGGGCAGTGACACAACTGTAACCGTTGTTTATTCCTTGTTCTCATGCCCAGAGCAACTCTTGGATCCTGAGGCAAGTTGGCATGATCTCAGGCCAATCAGCGTTGACCCGGGATCCAAGCGGCCAATTGGTTGCTGAGCTGTACAGGGGCAGAGGGGAGACCGCGCCGAAATATTGTTTTCCTGATACTTGTGTCCAGTTTCGAAGGAATGGGAACAGGGAGACTGCAAGGGGTCTTCAGCTCAGGAGGGTCAAGGGGTCAGAGGATACTGTTGGAGGGTCAGTGCTGAGGGAGCGGGCACTGTCAGAGTGGCAGTGCTGAGGGAGTGCCGCACTGTCGGAGGGGCAGTGCTGAGGGAGTACGGCAATGTCGGAGGGTCAGGGCTGAGGGAGTGCCGCACTGTCGAAGGGTCAGGGCTGAGGGACCGCCGCACTGTCAGAGGGGCAGTGCTGAGGGAGTGCCGCACTGTCGGAGGGGCAGTGCTGAGGGAGTGCCGCACTGTCGGAGGGGCAGTGCTGAGGGAGTGCCGCACTGTCGGAGGGGCAATGCTGAGGGAGCGCCGCACTGTCGGAGGGTCAGTGCTGAGGGAGTGGGCGCTGTCGGATGGTCAGCGCTGAGGGAGTGGGCACTGTCGGAGGGGCAGTGCTGAGGGAATGCCGCACTGTCGGAGGGGCAATGCTGAGGGAGTGTCGCATTGTCGGAGGGTCAGTGCTGAGGGAGTGGGCACTGTCGGAGGGTCAGTGCTGAGGGAGTGCCGCACTGTCGGAAGGGCAGTGCTGAGGGAGTGCAGCGCTGTCGGAGGGGCAGTGCTGAGGGAGTGCCGCACTGTCGGAGGGGCAGTGCTGAGGGAGTGCCGCACTGTCGGAGGGGCAGTGCTGACAGAGTGCGGCACTGTCGGAGGGTCAGTGCTGAGGGAGTGGGCACTGTCGGAGGGTCAGTGCTGAGGGAGTGGGCACTGTCGGAGGGTCAGTGCTGAGGGAGTGGGCACTGTCGGATGGTCAGCGCTGAGGGAGTGGGCACTGTCGGAGGGTCAGTGCTGAGGGAGTGGGCACTGTCGGATGGTCAGCGCTGAGGGAGTGGGCACTGTCGGAGGGGCAGTGCTGAGGGAGTGGGCACTGTCGGAGGGGCAGTGCTGAGGGAGTGGGCACCCAGAACATCGCGTGGTGAACTCTTTGTTGAAGGAGCCTGGGAGCAGAGTGCAGAGGGGGGAAGAGTGTCGGGGGATGGAGGATGGACAATATGGCATCAGCATTGATAGGAGTTTGCTGTGCACCCATATGACCTCGCCTCACCCTGGGTACACACTGTGGCTTTAAAGCAGTTGATGTGGTGGCTATACCAAGGCAGGTTGGAGTTGTTGGCCGACCGAAGGATACTTTTCATTGGGCCAGCCTGACTTTTCAGAGAATGGCTTCGGGTCAGATTGTGACTGTGAAACTGTTCAAGAATTTTAAACACAAAGTTCCTGGAGAATTAGCCACAACTGAACCGAAGGTCTGTTGTCCGGTGGTTTTAAATCTTCTGGGATTAATTTGCCAGATTTCCACATCCATCAGCTGAATATAACTTTGCAGCTGTTCTCCAGTCCCTGGCTTCTGTGTGAGTCACTGTGGCCCTGGTCAGTCGCAACAAGAGAGAGCAGCCATCTTTGTCACTCCAGAGGCAAAGAGCAAAAGCCAAAAATGATTTCCAGAGAAAATGAGCGAAGCTGCCAGGAGGGTTATTAATTCCAGCTTTACAAGGCTTCAATGATCCAGGAACATAAATAAATAACGTGGGTTTTTTTTTTTGCGGCAGCCAGTTGTGCTGTTCACTCTGTCAACTGGCGAAGCCTTTCTTTACTAGGCCGCATGTCCCTTTCTGCACTGCTCACATCGTCTTTGGCCGGTGCGAGGAGGTGATTTGGGCCCTCAAGTCGAATGATAGCCCGCCGTGGGGTAGTCAGTCAACCTACCCCCACCACCCCCCTTCCCCGCAACCCTGTTGCCCCGACTTGGCCATCCCTTTACTATCGCTGGGTCGGAATCCTGGAACTCCCTCCCTGATGGTGCTGGGTTTAGTGACTTCAGACTTTTACTTGGCCAGTGTACCCAGCATTCCTTGCAGTTCGGCCCTGTGTGGGTGTCACACCACACCACACGGGTCTGCAGTGGTTCAATGAGGCAGCTCATCCCCACTTTCTCCAGGGGGCAATTAGGGACGAGCCGATAAATGCTGGGCCCCAGCTAACGGTTCAAAAATAACACCTTAAATTCATGGGATGTAGGATGGGGAGGGTGTTGGGGGAGGGAACTTGCAGGGGAGGTGGCATCTGCTACCCG
>NW_025215106.1:29863-31215 GCF_004010195.1 Chiloscyllium plagiosum | reverse complement strand
GGGGGGGGGGGGGGGGGGGGGGGGGGGGGGGGGGGTGTACTCGCTGCAGGATTCCCAGCCTCTGACCTGCTGTTGTGTTTATACGATGACTGCAGTTGGGTGTCTGGTCAACGGTAACCCCCAGGATGGTGATAGTGGGGGGGGGGATTCAGTGATTGAATGTCAAGGGGCGGTGGTTAGATGGTCTCTTACTGGCGTTCAGTTGCATTTCGGCTCAAGAGAGTGACCAACGAGTGGAGGTCATTGAGGGGTCAGTCAGAAACCCTGAAAACACTTAACCTGCAGGAAAGGACTCAATATAAATGGCCAAATTAAAAGCAGTCACTCCCCTTTGTCGAAGGGTTAATAAAAAAGGAGGGAATAACTTTAAAACGGAAGGGGATTTGAGGGAGACCTTGCTCCCCCAGAGCTTCATGGGGGTGTGGAATAAATCGATTGGTCATTCCCCAATCGAGAGGGTTGGCTGATGAGAGTGGTGTTCAGCAGATTGGGGACGGTACTCATTGGAACTGAGAAAGAATAAGAGGGGAGGGGGTTATAACACGATGTCGGGAATGGATGAGATGGAAGCAGGGATGCTGTTTCCGCTGGTGCCTGAAACTAAAACAAAGGGGCACAGCCCTCAAAATGAAGGGGGAGGAGATTTGGGACTGAGCTCGGGAGGAACATCTTCCCCCAGAGGGGTGTGAATCTGTGGAATCGCTCTACCCAGGGAAGCAGATGAGGCTAGCCCCGTTGAACGTTGGTAGATCTTTGACCAGGACAGGAATTAAAAGGGGGCGGGTTTTAGGAGCTGAGTCCATAACAGGATCAGCCCTGATCTGATCGATTGGTAGAGGGGCCGAATGGCCTACTCCCGCTGGTATTTCTGTGACATTGACGGCTTGGGATTTCTCTCTCTCTCTCTCTCTCTCTCTCACACACACACACACACAAACACACAGCGCTGATGGATAAGTCAAGCCCTCCGTTCGAGAGTTGCTGTCTCCGGGTCACTCAGCAAGAAGTGAAGCCCGGACACTTCAACAGGTTCCAGAAGAGTTATCGAAAGGTCCAGGAGTGCGGGACATCGCAGGCGGCTGTGCTGTGAGTGTGGACCACCTCAGGACAGACTGACCCCCTCTCCCCCCCCGACATCACACACTCCCCAGGACAGGGACAGCACGGGGTTAGATACAGAGTAAAACTCACTCTACACTGTCCCCCATCAAACATTCCCAGGATAGAGACAGTGTGGGGTTGATGGAGGGTGGTGATGGGGGAGGGGAGTGACGGGGGAGGGTGGGTGATGGAGGGGGTGACGGGGAGGGTGGGTGAGGCAGAGGGTGATGAGGCAGGGGGTGACGGGGGAG
>NW_025215106.1:27265-28724 GCF_004010195.1 Chiloscyllium plagiosum | reverse complement strand
AGGGGGTGATGGGGGAGGGTGGTGACGGGGGAAGGTGGTGACGGGGGTGGGTGGGGGAGGGGGAGCGTGGGTGATGGAGGGAGTGACGTGGGAGGATGGGGGTGACGGGGGAGGGAGGTGACGGGGGAGGGAGGAGGTGATGGAGGCGGAGCCTGCGTTTGGGTCTGGGGTGGTGTCTCAGTGACTGACCGTCACCTTGTGATCTGCTCTCTCTCCACCCCCACCCCCACCCCCCCCCCACCCCCAGGTTCTCCCTGAAGAAAGGGGGGATCATGTGCGTGGACCCTCAGATGTCCTGGGTCAAGGAGCTGATGAGGAGAATCGACAAAGGTAGGCAGCACACTCCTGTCCGTTCACCAATTCCCCCTCCCTCCCCCTGAACCTGCTCACCTTCGCAAAGAGAGAACCCCTCCCCACATCCTGGGGGTGGGGGTGGGGGTGGGGTGCCTGGGTTAACCCCTTCGCCCCGATTGCACACGAGGGGCGTGGGCAGACTGGTGAGGAACTGGGGGCCAGTAGTAGGCCGCTCTGGCCACATCCACCCTGCTAGCCCGGGGCGAGTCCCACGTCATTGACTGGGTGGGGGTGAGGTTGGGTCGGGGGTGGGGGTGGGGGTGGGGGCGTGGCGAATGGGGTTATGTGGCGCTGACTGTTTGACCCTTTTCCATCCCCCCCCACCAACCACAACCCCACCCCCGTTTGCATTGCAGTGGCGCCTAAGAGCGGTGCGGACAAAGCCAACGACCCAAGCGGACACGTGGGTGACAGGTACCAGACCAAGGGCCCGACCCTGGTCAGGCAGAGAACGGGCACCACCCCTGCCAACCAGGAGGACCCGGACGCCACACCCTGGCGACCAACGTGGGGTAAGGAGTTACCGATCAATAGCAATGGTGGTGGGATGCCCATTGGGCATTGGGAGGGGCGTTAATGCCTGTCGTTTGGGGGCGCGGGGGGTGTAGATGGGGGAGGGTTGGTGAGTGGGCTGGGGGGGGGGCGGGGGGGGAGAGGTGGGAGGTGGCAGACAGGGATTGTTTGGGTTGTGGACGTTTGGCGTTTCTTGCCCCATTCTAGCTCCCTTCCTTCCTTCAGTGATTGGCTGGCGGGAGGGGAGCGTCTCGCTGGGCCCAGCATTTATCCCAGTTGCCCCAGGAGGGGCAGTTAAGAGTCACCCGCATTGGGCTGTGGGTCTGGAGTCACGTGGAGGGTGAGGATGGCAGGTTTCCTTCCCCCCCGGATTGGTTTGTGATTGGGTGGAGGTTGGACTGTGGCCGGTGATGGGGTTTGAACCGTGTTCCCCGGACCATGTTCAGGAGGGGAGTTACTTGCCGCTGGATTCCCAGCCTCTGACCTGCTCTTGTGGGATCTTGCTGTGCATGCCAAGGGTGCTGTGGGGCTGACAGGACAGCAACTTCCCAAAATGCTTCAGTGGCTGCTGAGCGATGTCTGTCTGGGGAGG
>NW_025215106.1:26522-27213 GCF_004010195.1 Chiloscyllium plagiosum | reverse complement strand
CCTAATGCCCTCCCCTTGTTCCCCCGCACTGACCCCCCCCTCTCCTCTCTCCCCTCCCCCTCTCCCCCACACAACAGGCAGCAGTGAGACCTCAGCGATTCCTCACCCAGTCGAAGAGTCTGCTCTCCCAGGGTCTGAGGCAGCAGCGGGCACTGACCCTCCAAGCCTGCAGGGGGCGCTCCATGGAGTGAGTGAGACGTTGGAGCTGGGGTCTAGTGTCCCCACCCCCACCCGGTCCATCCCCGGGGAGTCGGCTGATCGACATGGTAAGGCATGGGCTCCCAATGGGCACACAGAGGGCGGGGCTCCCCAGCCCCTTCCCCTCCCCAGCCCCTCCCCCTCCCCAGACCCTCCCCCTCCCCAGACCCTCCCCCTCCCCAGATCCTCCCCCTCACCAGTCCCTACCCTTTTTCCAGCCCCTCCCCTTCCCCATAACAGTTTCTAATCCCCCACCGTCTCAGTATAACAGTTTCTAATACTCCTCCCTTCTGTATAACAGTTTCTAATCCCCTATATCCTTCCACATAACAGTTTCTAATCCCCCTCCCCTCTGCATAAATTTCTAATCCTCCCTCTCTGCATCGCAGTTTCTAATCCCCTTCCCCACTGTATAACAGTTTCTAATCCCCCTCCACCTCTTTATAGTGGTTTCTAATTCCCCCTCCCCTCTGTATTACAGTTTCTAATCCCC
>NW_025215106.1:17135-23209 GCF_004010195.1 Chiloscyllium plagiosum | reverse complement strand
CTCCCCCACCGACCCTCAGTCGCGGCAGTGTGTACCATCTACAAGATGGAACTCACCCAAGATCCTCAGGCAGCACCTTCAAAGCCCACGGCCACCTCCAGGCAGAAGGACAAGGGGCAGCAGATACACAGGAACAGCCCCCCCCCCCCCAACATACGTTCCCCTCCACTCCCCGTCCCGACTTGGAAATATATCGGTCGTTCCCTCAGTGTCTCTGGGTCAGAATCTTGGAGCACCCTCCCCAGTGTACCCAGCATCCCTTGCTGTTCGGCCCTGTGTGCGTGTCCCTACAGCACATGGGAGGCCTCAGTGAGGCAGCTCAACCCCACTTTCTCAGGGCTGGGGGGGGGTGGGAGGGGCACAATTAGTGATGGGGCGATAAATGTTCTGATAGATTCCCAGGTCCCACGAGTAAGATAGTTCCCCCCCCCGCAACGTTCTGCTGAGAGGCACTGTCAAAGTTAATTCCTCATGGGATTCTGGCCGTTACTGGGCAAGGCCAGGATTTTGGTTATATCGTCCCTAGTCGCCCAATGAGTCAACCACATTGCGGGGGGGCCTGGAGTCAAGTGTAGGCCCTGGGTGGGCAGATAACGACGGCAGCTCCCCCGCCCTGACGGGGTATTAGTGACCAAATTGCTGACAGTTGCCATGGTCACTGTCTCTTCCCCCACACCTTCCCCACCTCCAACTCACCCCGGACCCCCTCTCGATTCCGGCCCCCTCGACTCACCCCCAAATGAGCGACCGGGGTTCGGTTTGACCGGAGTGTGCCTGGAGAAACAGACTGGGCCTTTGGATCGCCCTGTGATATTATTACAACGTTACTGCCTTTAACGGGGAAACGGGAGGGATTTTCTTTGGACGCCAACACAAACTTCCCCCCCCTCACTGAAAACAATCGAGCGAATACGGAAACTGGGGAGTGTTGGAAATCTGGGTACACGTCTAACAGATTTCCATCTTTGGGAAATTCCCCATCCCCCGAATTACTTACCACTGAGCTCCAAAGTGACTGGGATTCAGGCCTAGAGGGGGGAACGGGGCCTAGATTCCTCCCGATGGCGGAGGTTACTAGTGAGGACGACAGAAAGGAGTTGCCCGAATGAGGCTGGTCTCCCGTCGGTCTTGACTTCCACGTTTAGGGGACGGGGAGAGTTCTTGACCCAGCTCCCTCGAAGAGCGGATAAAACCTCCAAAAGTCCTGTCAGCCAGGGCTCCCTGATTGGACCGGGTTAACAGGCCCGAGTGGGGAATTACAAGAGCTCCCACCCACCACCCCTGTCTCGTTTCCAATCATTAAATCGCTCGAGGCAGGAGTCCCGTGCAAGAGGACTGAACGTACACCCCCGAGCTTTCAGACTCTTGCCTGAAAATGTGGGCCTCGGGTCTGCCCGCTTCAGACACTGCCTGAAAGCTTAGGCCTCAGGCCTGCGTGCTTCAGACTCTGCCTAAAAATGTAGGCCTCGGGTCTGCCTGCTTCAGACACTGCCTGAAAAAGTAGGCTTCGGGTCTGCCTGAAAATGTAGGCCTTGGGTCTGCCTGCTTCAGACACTGCCTGAAAGTGTAGGCCTCGGGACTGCTTACTTCAGACTCTGCCTGAAAATGTAGGCCTCGGATGTGCCTGCTTCATACCTTAGGGACGGCTTTACTGTTTCTGATGAAGAGCCAACTGAGTGATTGGATTGGTAAACCATTAGTGTTTATGCCAAGGAACCTTCTGCCCCGCATCCCCCAACACCCCCTCCGTCTTGGAAATATCAACGCTGAGGGGCATGGGTAACGATCTGTGGGTGGGGGGTGGTGGTAGACGTGGGCAGGGGGAGTGGTGGGTTCCGGGGGGGGGGTGGAAGGGGCAGTTTTCTGACGAGAGGTTTCATCTCCCTCTGTCTCTGTTGCCAACGCTCTCCACCCTCCACCCCACCTTAACGTTCTCGCTTCCTCCATCGCAGGGTCAGAGGTCACCCGGCCGGAGGTCCCGCCCCCTTCCGCGGGTAGCCCCCCGGGAATGGTGACGGCGAAGGGAGGGTCCGATCCCCGGGTGGTCGAGGAGACGGTGGAATCGAGCGGGCGAGTGGGCCCCGAGAGGGCGAGGAGGAAGGAGCTAGGGAGGAGCGAGGTGGCACTGCTGGCCCTTCTGCCCATCGTCTTGGTGCTGGTGTCCGTCATCGCCTACTTGTTGTGCAAGAGGCGCCCGCGAAATGGTGAGGGGGTGAGGGCGGGAGTGGGGGTGGGGGTGGGGTTTAGTGAGGGGGGTGGCGAGATCTACCCTGGTCTTCTGAATCGACTCTCACCCCCCCCCATCCCCCTCCCCCAGCCCCACCGCCCTTTCGCCCCAGCCAAACTCTCGCGAGGCCTCTCACTGCTGACCAGCCGTTCCCTGGGTGACGCAGGGGGGATGTGCGGATTGGGGTGTGGGGGTGAGGGGGGGGTATTAAGTTCAGGTATCCTCCCCCGTCCCAACCCCCCCCCCCCCCCGCCATCAGCCAGCTGCTGAACTGTAGGAGGCGGCGCCTGGTGAGGCAGGAACCTGGTGTAAGCGGGGGCTGGGCTCCCATTCCACCTCCTCCCTCCCCTCCCTGGGTCTGTGTCTCTGTCTCTGTGGGGTGGGGGGAGGCGGCGCGGTGTCCCTCTTCCATTCGGGATTGCAGCAGCTCATTCCCCCCACCCACTTTCCCCAGGGGGCAACAAGGGACAGGGTCATAAATACTGGGGGGTGGGGGGTCAGACAGACTGAATCACACGGCACATTGTACTCAACATCTCTCTCTCTCTTTCCCTCCCCCCTCTCTGTCCCCCTCTCTCTCTCCGTCCCCCCTCCCCCTCTCTCTCTTTCTCCCTCCCCCCTCTCTCCCTCCTCCCCTCTGTGGGTGTGTCTCTGTGTGGGTGTCTCTGTGTCAGTATGTGTGTGTGTGTCTGTGTTGGTGTCTGTGTGTGGGTGTCTCTGTGTCAGTATGTGTGTGTGTCTGTGTTGGTGTCTGTGTGTGTGTGGGTGTGTCTCTGTGTGGGTGTCTCTGTGTCAGTATGTGTGTGTGTGTCTGTGTTGGTGTCTGTGTGTGGGTGTCTCTGTGTCAGTATGTGTGTGTGTCTGTGTTGGTGTCTGTGTGTGTGTGGGTGTGTCTCTGTGTGGGTGTCTCTGTGTCAGTATGTGTGTGTGTGTCTGTGTTGGTGTCTGTGTGTGGGTGTCTCTGTGTCAGTATGTGTGTGTGTCTGTGTTGGTGTCTGTGTGTGTGTGGGTGTGTCTCTGTGTGGGTGTCTCTGTGTCAGTATGTGTGTGTGTGTCTGTGTTGGTGTCTGTGTGTGGGTGTCTCTGTGTCAGTATGTGTGTGTGTCTGTGTTGGTGTCTGTGTGTGTGTGGGTGTGTCTCTGTGTGGGTGTCTCTGTGTCAGTATGTGTGTGTGTGTCTGTGTTGGTGTCTGTGTGTGGGTGTCTCTGTGTCAGTATGTGTGTGTGTCTGTGTTGGTGTCTGTGTGTGTGTGGGTGTGTCTCTGTGTGGGTGTCTCTGTGTCAGTATGTGTGTGTGTGTCTGTGTTGGTGTCTGTGTGTGGGTGTCTCTGTGTCAGTATGTGTGTGTGTCTGTGTTGGTGTCTGTGTGTGTGTGGGTGTGTCTCTGTGTGGGTGTCTCTGTGTCAGTATGTGTGTGTGTGTCTGTGTTGGTGTCTGTGTGTGGGTGTCTCTGTGTCAGTATGTGTGTGTGTCTGTGTTGGTGTCTGTGTGTGTGTGGGTGTGTCTCTGTGTGGGTGTCTCTGTGTCAGTATGTGTGTGTGTGTCTGTGTTGGTGTCTGTGTGTGGGTGTCTCTGTGTCAGTATGTGTGTGTGTCTGTGTTGGTGTCTGTGTGTGTGTGGGTGTGTCTCTGTGTGGGTGTCTCTGTGTCAGTATGTGTGTGTGTGTCTGTGTTGGTGTCTGTGTGTGGGTGTCTCTGTGTCAGTATGTGTGTGTGTCTGTGTTGGTGTCTGTGTGTGTGTGGGTGTGTCTCTGTGTGGGTGTCTCTGTGTCAGTATGTGTGTGTGTGTCTGTGTTGGTGTCTGTGTGTGGGTGTCTCTGTGTCAGTATGTGTGTGTGTCTGTGTTGGTGTCTGTGTGTGTGTGGGTGTGTCTCTGTGTGGGTGTCTCTGTGTCAGTATGTGTGTGTCTGTGTTGGTGTCTGTGTGTGTGTGGGTGTGTCTCTGTGTGGGTGTCTCTGTGTGTCAGTATGTGTGTGTGTGTCTGTGTTGGTGTGTCTGTGGTGTCTGTGTGTGTGTGTGGGTCTGTGTCTCTGTGGGTGTTTGTGTGTGTGTGGGTCTGTGTCTCTGTGGGTGTTTGTGGGTGGGGAAGGGTGGTGGGTGCTTCTTTCCTGGGCCTAATTCTCAGGCTCTAACCCCCTCCTCCCAGTTCTCGAGCCCCCAGCCCGGGTATCTCTTTATCTCCCCGCCTTTTCCTGTTCACTATCTTCCATCAGATCACCCCTTAACCTCTGGAGAAAACAGGCCTCGTTTGTACAAGCTCCATCACAACCGAAGGCCACTAATCATTCCTGTAAACCTACATTGCTACCCTTCCCCCACCGCATGCGTTCAGTTTGGCTCACAGGACTCCAACGTCTTGCTGCATTCGTATAGAGCCTCCATCGGTGGCTCTCCTTATCAAAGGCCTCGCTACAGAGGGAGCATAGGGGGGCCTACTCCCGGAGGGGGCAGGGTTGGGCCTAAAGAGGAGAGAGAGCAACCGAAGGCCTCGGGCCTGTTCCTTTACCTGAGGCTTCAGGAGAACGAGAGGCCGATGCTTTCAGAGGGGCTGACTTGGTGGACGTGTGCTGGCTATTCAGGCCGAGAGTACCCCCTCAGCTAAATGGAGGTGTCTCACCCCTTTCATCCTGTTCCGCCAAATAAAGGCTGATCTGCGGCCTAGGCCCATATGTCTGGCCTCTGTCCCTTAATCCCTTGCAGTTAAAAATAAACCATTTCACCTGTTTAAAACTGATCGATGGTGGCTGAGAGTTCCAAACCCGCCCCCCCCCCCGCCAAGGGGAGGGCTGCCCCCAAACGTCTCTCCTGGAGGGTTCAGGCCTAATCGTCAGGCGAGGCCTCAGGAGGGCAGGTGCCTCAGGATGAGCTCATGGTGGGGGGAGGTGGGGGAATGGCGTTGAGGTGGAAGCTCAGAGAGGACAGGAGAATGGAGGTGCAGCGGGGAGAGATGGGTCAGCCACGTGGGACGGGCCGATTGGCCTAATCCTGTGTCTTCCAAGGTAGCAACCTGCCTATTTAAACGGGCCCCCAGGGAGTGGGAGAAACCGGCTTGGTTGCGGCGCGCCTCAGTTGCATTGGCATAGAGCCGGACACATCCCCGAAGCTCCTTGGAACCAATAGTGCCTTGCTGGCTCATTGCACCAGCGCCTCCCCACCAAACCGGAGTATTCATTTCACCCCGTTCGGGGTGTTGGTGGGGTGGGGGTCGTTAAACCTCCTCCTTATATTGTTCCACCCCCTCCCACCCCAGCAACAATAACAAGAACTTCACCACCACCCCGAAGAGTTGGGGTCCCGAATCAGGCAACGCATCACCCCCCCCCCCCCATCGAGCGTGGCTGCAGGAGAAAGGTGGGACGATGGAAGGAGGTGGGGCTAGCATGGGGCCGACGGGCTGATGGGTCTGGTTCTGTGCTGTCAGCACTTTGCGATTACAACAGGCACTGTTGATTTTATAATAAAGTTTTTGTTTTGTTTGAAAGCCAGTGTCGCTCTGCGTCCTGTGTCTCCTCAGGACGGTATTCCGAAGGCACCCGTCCCCATCGATGCGGATAAGGTCCCGGGTGGGCGTGGGTCAAAGGTAAAAGGGGGAAGGTTGAAAGGAGATCTGAGAGGCCGGTATTGTACGCGGAGGGTGGTGTGAGGAGGAGGCGGTGTGTACACAGCAGCAGCAACGTTTAAAAGGCATCTTGACCCAGAGAGGAACCAGCCAAGACACAGAGGGATACAGGCAGCATCAAAGGCTGCTAACTCCGAGAGGCAACACACAGGGAAAACACACCGCCCACCCACCCCTGTCTATTTCCACATCCCCCCCCCTGTCTATTTCCACATCCCCCCCCCCGTTAT
>NW_025215106.1:12567-15411 GCF_004010195.1 Chiloscyllium plagiosum | reverse complement strand
CACTATGGGGTAATTTAGCACGGCCAATCCACCCTAACCTGCACATCCCTGGGCACTATGGGACAATTTAGCACGGCCAATCCACCCTAACCTGCACATCCCTGGGCACTATGGGACAATTTAGCACGGCCAATCCACCCTAACCTGCACATCCCTGGGCACTATGGGACAATTTAGCACGGCCAATCCACCCAACCTGTACCATCCCTGGGCACTATGGGACAATTTAGCACGGCCAATCCACCCTAACCTGCACATCCCTGGGCACTATGGGACAATTTAGCACGGCCAATCCACCCTAACCTGCACATCCCTGGGCACTATGGGGCAATTCAGCATGCCCAATCCACCCTAACCTGCACATCCCTGGGCACTATGGGACAATTTAGCATGGTCAATCCACACTAACCTGCACATTTTTGGATTGTGGGAGGAAACCCACGCAGACACGGGGAGAATGAGCAAACTCCACACAGTCAGTCGCCCCGAGGCTGGAATCGAACCCGGGTCCCTGGCGCTGTGAGGCAGCAGTGTTAACCCTCCAATCGGGGTGGAGCGATCATGCCCTCATTCCCCGGTGAGACCCCACATGTGACTCCAGACGGTGCACAGCCAATGGGGTTGACCTTTAACTGCCCGAACCCCTCGAAACGGTAACTCTTAGTTCAAGGGGCAAATCAGGAAAGAGGGTGGAGCCAACCAGCGACGCGCTCGCTTCCTGTCAATGTGGGAGAAAAGATCAGCTCCGAACCTTCCCAGAATCCCCTCCAACCCGTTACCGCCCGTCCCTGAGAACGGGCTGAGGCGGGTGGGGGGGAGGGAGGGGACATCCCAGTCCTGTACACAGTACCCCCCCTCTCCTTCTCCCCACCCCAGCCCCGGGCTCACTGAGGCCTCACCTCCCGAACCTCCATCCCCTTGGCCATAACCCCGAAAATCCCATATGTGCGTTCCTCGTTTCAAAACAAAATGGGGCAGGGAGATGGGACCCAATCTCCTCCGAACCCGAGGCTGTAGGATCCGGGAGCATGATGAGACCATTCATAGAGACGTACAGCAGGGATTCCGGCCCTTCGGCCCAACCCGTCCATGCCGACCAGATATCCCAACCCAATCTAGTCCCACCTGCCAGCACCCGGCCCCTATCCCTCCAAACCCTTCCTATTCATATACCCATCCAAATGCTTCTTAAATGTTGGAATTGTACCAGCCTCCACCACTTCCTAATTTTTTCAGTACAGTCAATAGTTGTTATTTAAGAAACACAACAAGTGCAGAAGCACATAATGGAATACCACATACAACAATGTGAACGACCATAATCTCATTGAATGGTGCAAACATGCTAAATAATCTGTTTCTGTTTGGAATGATCAGATGGCCTGACAGTGTGACATTGGGTGATGTATAAATATTTGTCAGGGTACAAAGAAATCTTCTGCTGTTCTTCAAAATAGTGTTAATGGCTATTATACATTCAGGTGAATACGTCCATTATGAAATACAAAATCTCAGACAATGCAATGCCCCCACAGTCCTTCACTGGAGTTCTAGCCCGGATTTAGCCCTAACAGCTTAAGCATCGAACCCCATAACTTTCTGATTCATTTGTAAGAAAGCTGCCAACTGAGGTCTATGCATTAGCTGGCTACCTTTGGGCAAGTCTTTTCTTAATTCTTCCCCTCTCACCCTAAACCTATACCCCCTAGTTCTGGACTCCCCGACCCCAGGGAAAAGACTTTGCCTGTTTACCCTATCCAAGCCCCTCATAGTTTTGTAAACCTCTATAAGGTCACCCCTCAACCTCCGATGCTCCAGGGAAAACAGCCCCGGCCTGTTCAGCCTCTCCCTATAGCTCCAACTCTCCAACCCCGGCAACATCCTTGGAAATCCTTTTCAAGATTAAAAACATTCTTCCTACCACAGGGAGACCAGAATTGAACATAGTATTCCAAAAGCGGCCTAACCAATGTCCTGTACGGCAGCAACATGACCTCCCAACTCCTGTACTCAATACTCTGACCAATAAAGTCTACTCCACTTTCGAGGGAGTCTGTGCCTGGATCCTTCGGCCTTTCTGCTTGACAACACCCCTCAGGGCCTGACCGGCATTTCTCCCTCTTCTGTCTTACCCTGTATCTTTTGACTGTGACCCTGTGGTTCGGAGCACCCCCTGGTCATTGGGATCACCCTTCCTGTGTTTATCGGGGCTGATCCTGTTTGTACTTTCACAAACAGGCTACGGGATTCACCCCTGCCTTATCTGTGTTCAATTCCGAAGTTTCTGTGCTCAGTCCTGCCTGACTGGGACTGGAACTCTGAGTTCAGAAATGGAAGTGTTCCTGATTAGACCTGATTAGCGTCGCTCCGAAAGCTAGCGCGCTTCCTATCAAACCTGTTGGACTATAACCTGGTGTTGGGTGATTTTTAACTTTGTGCTCCCCAGTCCAACACCGGCATCTCCAAATCCTGATTAGACCTGGCCTTGAGGAATGTAGGGAGGGCCAGTGAGCATGGTCTGAAAAAAGGGGGAAATCCCGACTGGAAAACATTATGTCCGTGTCAAAGTGCCAACAAAGCAAGGATCAATGAGCAGGTTGCTTGAGCAAGCAATCAGGAATTTCCCGTAAACTGCGGGTTTGTGGAGTTTTCCGATAATATTCCTCGTTTGCTGATTCCATTCCTCCCTGCCCACTGCCAGGGAGATTGGCTCTGAGGGAGACGGGGAGGATGTCACTGTGTTTGAGATGGGTATCAGCTTCCCATCGGAGAGGAATGATCAGAGCCAGGGGCTGGGAGATAGGGAGGCATAGACAACTGTCAGAAATCAGAGAGAGAGAGAGA
>NW_025215106.1:0-5308 GCF_004010195.1 Chiloscyllium plagiosum | reverse complement strand
CCTCGGACACCCTCCCCCATCTCCCCAGGAGAACGACAACACAGGGTTAGATACAGAGTAATGCTCCCTCTGCACTCTCCCCCCATTAAACACTCCCAGGACAGGGACAGCACGCGGTTAGATACAGGGTAAAGCTCCCTCTACACTGTCCCCCATCAAACACTCCCAGGACAAGGACAACATGGGGTTAGATACAGGGTAAAGCTCCCTCTACACTGTCCCCCATCAAACACTCCCAGGACAAGGACAACATGGGGTTAGACACAGAGTAAAGCTCCCTCTCCCCCATCCCCTCTCAGACACTGCCCATGCTTGCTCCTGTGACTCAGAGGGGTGAGTTGTTGGGGAGTGAGCTGGCTATCAGTTGATGTACATGGCTGCTGGGTCGCGGGAGCCTTGCGTTGGGGTGAGGTTTGTAACAGCTCAATGCCCAGAGTGGCCTGGTTCGCTCAGAGCCCCACAGACAGACGGCAGAGCAGTTAACCCCCTTCCACGTGTCCACACTGCCCTCCCGTCACGTTCCCTCTGACCTGCTGGTAAACTTTCTCTCTCAGCCGGAAAGTACCAGCGCTGGTCACGCCATTGTAAGTTACTCATTAGACAAGGGGAATTCAACAGAGATGAGATCATTCAGCTACGCTGAGAACGGAATGGATTTAGTTCAGAAACAATCTGCAATTATTCACCAAGAATTGCCCAGGAGGCAGCTCTGCTTAACAACATCAGGGCTGTGTTTTTCTCTTCAGAACAGAAAAGGTCCCTTTTAAATCTCTCACATTAAACCAACATCCCCCTCAGTCCGAACACCCCCACCCTAGGGAGGAGAGAGCCTTGTTATTCAGCCTATGGGGTCCTACAACAATCCCTAAACTTGTCCCCACCTCCCTGTGCTTGGCCGATTCCCTCCAACCCTTTCCTGTTCATGTCCTTATCCAAATGTCTTTTTAAAAGTCGGAACTGTCCCCAACTCTTTACGAAGAGAGTTGTGAGTTGCCAGCAGCAGTTGTGGAAGCGAGGTCATTGGGGATATTTTAGAGACTGCTGGACATGTATATGGTCACAGACATTTGAGGGTTGGTACATTAGGTTTACCTCACATGAGGATCAATGGTCAGCCCAACATTGTGGGCTGAAGGGCCTGTTCTGTGCTGTACTGTTCTATGTTCTATCCACCACACTCTCTGACATTTCAGTCCACCTGTATAAAAACTTTGTCCCTCCTGTCCTTTTTAACCCTTTCTCCTCCCAGCTTACAAAACTACCTCCTTACCTTCAAATCCCCCATCCTAGGGAAAAGACAGCTATCTATCTATACCCCTCATCATTTTATAAACCTTTACAAGGTCACCCCCTCAACGCCAGTGAAAAAAGTCCCAGTCTCTCCTTATAACTCAAACCCTCCTAACCCGCTAACATCCTGGTGAATCTCTACTGGACCCTCTCCAGTTTCACAATATCCTTCCTATAACAGGGTGACCAAAACTGGACACAGTATTCCAGAAGAGGACTCACCAATGTCCTGTGCAACTTCAACATGACGCCCCCAACTCCTGTACTCAAAGGGCTGAGCAATGAAGGTAACCATACTGAACACATTCTTAACCCCCCCCGTCGATGCAAACGTGTAACTGGACCCCTAGGTCTCTCTGTTCTACAACACAACCCAGGATCCTCCCATTAAATGTATAAGTCCTGCCCCTCGTTTGTTTTATCCAAACGCGTTACCTACCATTTATCCCAAATTAAACTCTATCTACCCCTCCTCAGCCCATTCACCCAATTGATTCAGATCCCCAGATAACCTTCTTCCCAGATGTGGAGTGCATTATTTCCCCCTCCAAAAAAAAAGAAAAAAGAAAGAAGAAAAAAAAATAATAATAAACAGGAGATCCCTACCCTCCCCTTCACTGTTTTTAAGATAAAAAAGAGAAAAAAAAAACCTTCTTCCCTGTCCACTATACCGCCAAGCTTGGTGTCATCCGCCAATGTACTAACCATGTTCCCATCCGAATCGTTTATATAAATGACAAACAAAAGTGCTGACCCCTAGATTTTAAAAATAAACAATACACAGTTTACAAAGCAGTTCACATGAACAGCTGTACACAGAGAAACTGCATTGTTACAAAGGCAGAGCAGCAACAAAGTCTGCACCAAACCTCATCGTTCAACACGTTTTTAGGAAATCAGGACAGACCTCAAAGCCCACTTTCCATCCTCACAGAACAGTGACAAACACATATAAGTCAGTCCCATTACATAAAAATAAATGCGCAAAACGCAGACCCCACCCCAAGCAAACCACCCGTCCCTCCCACCTTCTGGCCACTCTAAGGCAGCCTGCCCCTACACTCCTTCCAGCTCTCGCTCCAACCTGACACCTTTCCGACCACCTCTAGGACAGCCCACCCTGTTTCCCCCCACCCCCAGGATCACAGCAGTCAGGACAGCCAAAGTACCGGTCCAATTCTAAGCTTTCTGAACGGACCTCTGGTATATGAGAGTTGGTCTTACTCTGCACCATCCCAGTCGCTGTAACACTATATCCGCATTTGGAGGCTACACCATTTTCAGTGCGACACCCTGTCCCAGACCAGTAATCTCCAATCTCCACCAGTCATCCACAAGCCCCATCAGTAATCCCTCCGTCTCCACCAATAATCCATCTGTCCCAACCAGTAATCCATCTGTCCCAACCAGTAATCCACAAACCCCACCAGTAATCCATCTGTCCCCACCAGTAATACATCTGTCCCAACCAGTCATCCACAAACCCCACCAGTAATCCATCCGTCTCCACCAATAATCCATCTGTCCCCACCAGTAATCCATCTGTCCCAACCAGTAATCCACAAACCCCACCAATAATCCAACTGTCCCAACCAGTAATCCCCAATCCCCACCAGTAATCCATCTGTCCCCACCAGTAATCCATCTGTCCCAACCAGTAATCCCCAATCCCCACCAGTAATCCATCTGTCCACACCAGTAATCCCCAATCCCCACCAGTAATAAATCTGTACCCACCAGTAATCCATCGGTCCCCATCAGTAATCCATCTATCCCCATCAGTAATCCATCTGTCTCCACCAGTTATCCATCTGTCCCCAACAGTTATCCATTTGTCCCCACCAGTAATCCATCTACCTCCACCATACGTCCATCTGTCCCCATCAGTAATCCATCTGTCCCCACCAGAAATCCATCTGTCCACACCAGTAATCGATCTGACCCCATCAGTAATCCATCGAACCCCACCAGTAATCCATCCACCTCCACCAGTAATCCATATACCTCCACCAGTAATCCATCTGTCCCCACCAGTAATCCATCTGTCCCCACCCATTATCCATCTGTCCCCACCAGTAATCCGTCTACCTCCACCAGTAATCCATTTACCTCCACCAGTAATCCATCTACCTCCACCATAAATCCATCTGTCCCAACCTGTAATCCATCTGTCCGCACCAGTTATCCATCTGTCCCCACAAGTTATCCATCAGACCCCACCAGTTATTCATCTGTCCCCACCAGTAATCCATCTGTCCCTACCAGTAATCCATCTGTCCCCACCAGTAATCCATCTGTCCCCACCCATTATCCATCTGTCCCCACCAGTAATCCGTCTACCTCCACCAGTAATCCATTTACCTCCACCAGTAATCCATCTACCTCCACCATAAATCCATCTGTCCCAACCTGTAATCCATCTGTCCGCACCAGTTATCCATCTGTCCCCACAAGTTATCCATCAGACCCCACCAGTTATTCATCTGTCCCCACCAGTAATCCATCTGTCCCTACCAGTAATCCATCTGTCCCCACCAGTAATCCATCTGTCCCCACCAGTATTCATGAAAAACCAAGATACATGGCCACTGAAATGTTGAACTGCACAGGTGAAACAGTATGAGCCACGTCAGTCAATATGGTGGTCAAACTGAATGGTATTCTGGTCAGAATCCATCTTGAATGCAGTGTCCAAAAACTAAAGGATTATTGGAGTCAGTGAAGAGAACAATGATAAGGATCATGCCTTCTGTCAAAGGCTGGGTTCCAAGGAAACACAATAGCTGTCGTGATTGTCACGAGGTCAGCCAGATGGACCTCGCAGAATATGAGTTCCCTGACTGGGGCTGTTAACCTGGTCCAATCAGGGAGTCATGGCTGACCGATAAAAAGGGAGTGACTGGAAGGATGGGGGATTCTTGCTGTGGGTCTGTATATTATGCACTTTTTTATGTAATTGGACTGTCTTAAATGTACTTGTCATTGTTACGGTTTTGTGGAGATTGAAAGTGGAATTTGAGGTTTGTCCTCATTTCCCTGAAAACTGGTTGGCCGGTAGGGTTTGGGGTCTGGCTTTGATCCTCGCCATTGTATACAGCTGTTAATGTTAACTGTATTGTTTAATAAAAATAAGAGTGTCAGAAATACTGACTCTGAGAACTGACTTTGAAGAGGCAATATTCAATTCAAGGACTGTTGCCTGACCTGCTGTGCTTTTCCAGTGGCACACTTTTCAACTCTGATCTCCAGCACTTTCTCCTAAGGACTGTTCATGTGTATATAAAAGGTGACCTGGTGATGGGATGCTGGCTGGCCCCTGTAGAGTTATTTCAAAAGCAGTTTGGATGTTTTTTTCTTAATCGTGGAAGGAGGCCATTAATGAAGTGCTTTTCTGGAGGTAAATAAGATCAGCCACTGGGGAGAAAAATACTGGAACATTATATTAAATCACATTATGTTTCATTAAAGAGTACAAAGAAAGATGGGCTTCAGAGAGTGAAAGATAAAGAAGAGATGTTTCTTTGTACAAGTGGACAGTACACAGAATACATTTCAGATGAAAGGGAAACCTGGAACTTATTCAAGATATAATTGGATGTTATATTAGGAATCTTTGCATGAATCTTTTGGGATAGATAATAATTGGTCAAATGGCCTTCTTTGTCACAACTTTTGTGTGATATCTATAGATAATTAACTTAGCCTTATATATAATTATATATTTCCAAGGCAGGATTAAGAGTGGCTGGAGGGGAAGTTACAGCTAGCAGTATTCCCGTCGGAGGTTACAGCTAGCAGTGTTCCCATCTGTCTGCTACCCTTGTCTCTCTACAGGATGTGGGTTTGGAAGGTGCTGTTGCAGGATCCTTAGTGAATTTCTTCGGTGCATTTTGTAGATGGTATACTCTGCTGTGACTGAACATTAGTGGACAATTAAATAGGGACGACAAAGTGAGGATGAGGCCCTATTAAAATAACTTTATTTACAAAATAAAACTGAATGAACCACGGATGCTGT
>NW_025215105.1:62790-63788 GCF_004010195.1 Chiloscyllium plagiosum | reverse complement strand
CATGTAGTAAATGGATGTTTAGTATATAGCCCAGCAAGATTATGCTTCCTGCAGAATTGACTTGAGGTTTAAAACCTTCAGGAACATGAGAATCAATAACACCAGAGACTCAGGTTGCAGACCTCTGGTGAATATTAATTCTCGAATAATTTTTGATTTATTGCTTTTATGAGAGAATTACTTTGATTCAGTGGTTAGAAACTTGTGTTTCCAATGCTCTGCATGCAATTTCCATACATTAGACATAGAAAGACACTAGCCATGGGCCTGCTGGACAGTATTCAGCTGATTTTCCAAGAGCTAAAAATTCCAGCCTTTCCCAGGCATGACATTTGACTTCCTTCATGTGATTACATTTTCTTAGATCTCCTGATGACCTGAAACATAACAGCACCAGGACAGTCCATCATTTCTCCTGTTCAGAAGATAATGAGGAGCCAGCAACAAGAGACAGAGAAAGAGGTGAGGGAAGGGTTAATAAAAATATCAAATCAGGTCGGATGGTAGGCTACTGCAGAAAATACGGAGATATGGCATTGAGGGTGAGTTGGAGGTTTGGATTAGGAATTGGCTGGATGGAAGAAGACAGAGGGTAGTAGTTGATGGCAAAGTTTCTTCATGGAGTGCCGTCACTAGCGGTGTTCCGCAAGGATCTGTTTTGGGACCATTGCTGTTTGTCATTTTTATAAATGACCTGGAAGAGGGGTTAGAAGGTTGGGTGAGCAAGTTTGCGGATGACACGAAAGTCGGAGGAGTTGTTGACAGTGAGGAAGCATGTGGCAGGTTACAGAAGGATATAGAGAAGCTGCAGAGCTGGGCAGAAAGGTGGCAGATGGAATTCAATGTAGCTAAGTGCGAGGTGATTCACTTTGGGAAGAATAACAAAAAGATGGGGTACTGGGCTAATGGTCGGATACTTGGTAGTGTGGATGAGCAGAGGGATCTTGGTGTCCATGTACACAGATCTCTGAAAGTTGCCACCCAAGTAAATAGTGCGG
>NW_025215105.1:41739-49495 GCF_004010195.1 Chiloscyllium plagiosum | reverse complement strand
TCTCTCTCACTCTCACTCTCACTCTCTCTTTCCCTGTTCTTCTGTCACCCCTTCTCCAACGTTCTGTCTGTTGGACTTGTTCTCACCTTCCCTGACAGTGTAACTCCCTCCCCACTTCCCCACCTCCCTCCTGTGTTCCAACGAAGAGTTTGTGATGTAGGGTCACCGGACCCGAATCCTTAACTCGGATTTCTCTCTCCGCAGATGGTGCCAGACCTGTTGACGTTCTCCAGCACCTCCTGTTTATAATCCGAGTGGGCTCAGTTTAATTTCGGTACAGTATGAAATGATAAATTCACAGATTGATTCACTGCATATGTGTATGTGTCTTATTTGTGTGAGGGTGTGTTTCTGTCTCTGCGTGTTACTTTGTGTGTCTGTGTGTCACTGTGAATGTGTTGTGTATGTCAGTGTGACTGTGTGGGGTGTGTCAGGGTGACTGTGTGTGCATGATTGTGTGCCTGTGTGTATGTCAGGGTGACTGTATGTCAGTGTGACTGTGTGTGTGTCACTGTGACTGTGTATGTCAGTGTGACTGTGTGTGTGTCACTGTGACTGTGTGACAGTGTGACTATGTGTGTGTCAATGTGACCGCATGTGTCACTGTGACTGTGTTGTCAATGTGACTGTGTGTGTCATTGTGATTATGTGTGTCAGTGTGACTGTATGTGTATCACTGTGATTGTGTGTGTCAGTGTGACTGTGTGTATCAGTGTGACTGTGTCTGTGTATCAGTATGACTGTGTGTCAGTGTGACTGTATGTGTGTGTCACTGTGACTGTGTGTGTCAGTGTGACTGTGTGTCAGCGTGATTGTGTGCGTGTCACTGTGACTGTGTGTGTCAATGTGACTGTATGTATGTGTCACTGTGACTGTGTGTCAGTATGACTGTACGTTTGTCACTGTGACTATGTGTGTGTCATTGTGGCTGTGTGTCCGTGTGACTGTGTGCATGTCGCTGTGACTGCGTGACTGGGTGTCAGTGTGATTATGTGTGTGTTGTGACTGTATGTGTGTCAGTGTGACTGTGTCAGTGTGACTGTATGTGTGTGCCACTGTGGCTGTGTGCATCAGTGTGACTGTCAGTGTGATTGTGTGTGTGTCAGTGTGACTATATGTGAGTATCACTGTGACTGTGTGACAGTGTGACTGTATGTTTGTCACTGTGACTATGTATGTGTCACTGTGGCTGTATGTGTGTCAGTGTGACTGTATGTGTGTCAATGTGACTGAGTGTGTGAGTCAGTGTGACTGTGTGTCAGTGTGACTGTGTGTCAGTGTGGTTATGTGTGTGTTGCTGTGGCTGTGTGTGTGTCACTGTGACTCTGTATGTGTGTCAGTGTAACTGTGTGTGAGAGTCAGTATGACTGTCTGAGAGTCAGTGTGACTGTGTGTCAGTGTGATTGTGTGTGTTGCTGTGACTGTGTGTGTGTCAGTGTGACTGTGTGTTGTCAGTGTGACTGTGTGTCAGTGTGTATGTGCATGTCAGTGTGACTGTGTATATCACTGTGACTGTATGTCAGTGTGACTGTGTCTGTGCATCGGTGTGATTGTGCGTCATGGGTGACAATGTGTGTGTCAGTGTGACTGTGTGTTTCTCTTGGACTATGTGTGTGTCAGTGTGACTGTGTGTCAGTGTGACTATGTGTGTGTTTCTCTGTGACAATGTGTGTGTTAGTGTGACTGTGTGTGTCAGTGTGACTGCGTGTGTTTCTCTGTGACAATGTGTGTGTGTTGCTGTGACTGTATGTGTGTCAGTGTGACTGTATGTGTGTCAATGTGACTGTGTAATAGTCAGTGTGACTGTGTGTGTCAGTGTGATTGTATGTGTGTTGCTGTAGCTGTGTGTGTGTCACTGTGACTCTGTGTGTGTGTCAGTGTGACTGTGTGCCTGAGTCAGTGTGACTGTCTGAGAGTCATTGTGACTGTTTGTCAGTGTGACTGGGTGTCAGTGTGATTGTGTGTGTTGCTGTGACTTTGTGTGTCAGTGTGATTCTGTATGTGTGTGTAAGTATGACTGTGTGTCTGTGTGATTGTGTGTGTATTGCTGTGACTGTGTGTGTCAGTGTGACTGTGTGTGTGTCGCTCTGACTGTGTGTCAGTGTGACTGTGTGTGTCAGTGTGACTGTGTGTCAGTCTGATTGTGTGTTTGTGTCAGTGTGACTGTATGTGTGTCACTGTGACAGTGTGTCAGTGTGACTGGATGTTTGTCACTGTGACTATGTGTGACTGTGTGTCAGTGTGACTTTGTGTGTCAGTGTGATTGTGTGTGTTGCCGTGGCTGTATGTGTGTCAGTGGGACTGTATGTGTGTCAAAGTGACTGAGTGTGAGTCAGTGTGACTGTGTGTGTCAGTGTGACTCTGTGTCAGTGTGACTGTGTGCATGTCACTGTGACTGTGTGTCAGTGTGACTGTAAGTGTGTCAGTGTGACTGTATGTGTGTGTCAGTGTGACTGTGTTTTTCTGTGACTGTGTGTGTCAGTGTGACTGTGTGTTAGTGTGACTGTATGTTTGTCACTGTGACTATGTGTGAGCCACTGTGACTGTGTGTGTCAGTGTGATTGTGTGTGTCAGTGTGACTGTATGTTTGTCACTGTGACTGTGTGTCAGTGTGACTGTGTGTCAGTGTGACTGTATGTGTGTGTGTCACTGTGACTGTGTGTGTCAGCGTGACTGTGTGTCAGTGTGACTATGTGCATGTCGCTGTGACAGTGTGACTGTATGTGTGTGTCACTGTGACTGTGTGTATCAGTGTGAATGCGTGTGTCAGTGTGACTGTGTGTCTTTGTGATTGTGTGTTGCTGTGACTCTGTGTGTGTCAGTGTGATTGGGTGTGTCACTGTGACTGTGTGTTTGTTACTGAGTCTGTGTGTCAGTGTGACTGTGTGTCCGTGTGATTGTGTGTGTGTTGCTGTGACTATGTGTGTGTGTCAGTGTGATTGCGTGTGTTTCTCTGTGACTATGTGTGTGTGTCAGTGTGACTGTGTGTGTTTGTGTGTGACTGTCAGTGTGAGTGTCACTGTGACTGTCTGTCACTGTGACTGTATGTGTGTGATACTATGACTGTGTGTTGTTCTGTGACTGTGTGTGTCAGCGTGACTCTGTGTGTCACTGTGACTGTATGAGTTTCTCCGTGACGTGTGTCAGTGTGACTGTATGTGTGTGTCAGTGTGACTTGTGTGTTTTTCTGTGACTATGTACGTGTGTGTCGCTGTGACTGTATGTGTGTCAGTGTGACTGTATGTGTGCAAGTGTGACTGTGTGTGTCAGTGTGACTTTATTTGTATGCCACTGTGACTGTGTGTGTCAGAGTGACTGTGTGTTTTTCTGTGACTGTGTGTGTGTCAATGTGACCGTGTGTCAGTGTGACTGTATGTGTGTGTCAGTATGACTTGTGTGTTTTTCTGTGACTATGTACGTGTGTGTCGCTGTGACTGTATGTGTGTCAGTGTGACTGTATGTGTGCAAGTGTGACTGTGTGTGTCAGTGTGACTGGGTGTTTCAGTGTGACTGTGTGTGTGTCACTGTGACTGTATGTGTGTGTCACTTTACTGTGTGTCAGGGTGACTGTGCGTCAGTGTGACTGTGTGTGTCACTGACTGTGTATGTCAGTGTGACTGTGTTTTTCTGTGACTATGTGTGTGAGTGTGACTATGTGTTTCATTGTGACTATGAGTGTGTCAGTGTGACTGTGTGTCACTGTGACTGTGTGTGTGTCACTGTGACTGTGTGTCAGTGTGACTGTGTGTGTTTCTCCATGACTATGTGTGTGTCAGTGACTGTGTGTCAGTGTGACTGTGTGTGTTTTGTTGTGACTATGTGTGTGTCAGTGTGACTGTGTGTGTGTCAGTAAGACTGTGTGTGTTTTTCTGTGACTATGTGTGTGTGTCAGTGTGACTGTGTGTGTCAGTGTGACTGTGTGTTTTGTTGTGACTATGTGTGTGTCAGTGTGACTGTGTGTGTGTCACTGTGACTGTATGTCTTTCTCCATGACTATGTGTGTGTCAGTGACTGTGTGTCGGTGTGACTGTGTGTGTCAGTGTGACGGTGTGTGTGTGTCACTGTGACTGTGTGTGTCACTGTGACTGTGTGTCAATGTGACTGTGTGTGTCAGTATGATCGTGTGTTTTTTCTGAGACTGTGTGTCACTGTGACTGTGTGTGTTAGTGTGATTATATAAGTGTCAGTGTGACTGTGTGTATGTCAGTGTGACTGTGTTTTTCTGTGACTATGTGTGTGTCAGTGTGACTGTGTGTGTCACTGTGACTGTATGTGTTTCTCCATGACTATGTGTGTGTCAGTGTGACTGTGTGTGTCAGTGACTGTGTGTCAGTGTGACTGTGTATGTTTTGTTGTGACTGTGTGTGTCAGTGTGACGGTGTGCGTGTGTCACTGTGACTGTGTGTGTCACTGTGACTGTGTGTCACTGTGACTGTGTGTGTGCCACTGTGACTGTGTGTCAATGTGACTGTGTGTCAGTATGATCGTGTGTTTTTTCTGAGACCGTGTGTCACTGTGACTGTGTGTGTCACTGTGACTGTGTGTGTCAGTATGACTGTGTGTATTTTTCTGTGTAGGTGTGTGTGTCAGTGTGACTGTGTGTGTGTCACTGTGAATGTATGTGTGTGTCAGTGTCAGTGTGACTGTGCGTGTTTCTCCGTGACTATGTGTGTGCCAGTGTGAGTGTGTGTCAGTGTGACTGTGTGTGTTTATCTGTGACTATGTACGTGTGTGTCACTGTGACTGTCTGTCACTGTGACTGTATGTGTGTGATACTATGACTGTGTGTTGTTCTGTGACTGTGTGTGTCAGCGTGACTCTGTGTGTCACTGTGACTGTATGAGTTTCTCCGTGACTATGTGTGTGTCAGTGTGACTCTGTGTCAGTGTGACTGTGCGTGTTTCTCCGTGACTATGTGTGTGCCAGTGTGACTGTGTGTCAGTGTGACTGTGTGTGTGTCAGTGACTGTGTGTCAGTGTGACTCTGTGTGTTTTGTTGTGACTGTGTGTGTCAGTGTGATGGTGTGCGTGTGTCACCATGACTATGTGTGTGTCACTGTGACTGTGTGTGTCAATGTGACTGTGTATGTCACTGTGACTGTGTGTGTGTCACTGTGACTGTGTGTGTGTCAGTATGACTGTGTGTTACACTGTGACTATGTGTGTGTGTGCCACTGTGTCTGTGTGTGTCAGTATGACGGTATGTTTTTTTTCTGTGTATGTGTGTGTGTGTCAGTGTGACTGTGTGTGTCAGTGTGACTTTATTTGTATGCCACTGTGACTGTGTGTGTCAGAGTGACTGTGTGTTTTTCTGTGACTGTGTGTGTGTCAATGTGACTGTGTGTCAGTGTGACTGTATGTGTGTGTCAGTGTGACTTGTGTGCTGTGTCAGTGTGACTGTGCGTGTTTCTCCGTGACTATGTGTGTGCCAGTGTGACTGTGTGTCAGTGTGACTGTGTGTGTGTCACTGTGACTGTGTGTGTGTGTCACTGTGACTGTGTGTGTGTGTCACTGTGACTGTGTGTGTGTGTCACTGTGACTGTGTGTGTGTGTCACTGTGACTGTGTGTGTGTGTCACTGTGACTGTGTGTGTGTGTCACTGTGACTGTGTGTGTGTGTCACTGTGACTGTGTGTGTGTGTCACTGTGACTGTGTGTGTGTGTCACTGTGACTGTGTGTGTGTGTCACTGTGACTGTGTGTGTGTGTCACTGTGACTGTGTGTGTCAGTGTGACTGTGTGCGTCACTGTGACTGTGTGTGTGTCAGTGTGACTGTATGTGTGTGTCAGTGTGACTGTGTGTGTGTCACTGTGACTGTGTGTGTGTCACTGTGACTGTATGCGTGTGTCAGTGTGACTGTGTGTGTGTCACTGTGACTGTGTGTGTCACTGTGACTGTATATGTGTGCCAGTGTGACTGTGTGTGTGTCACTGTGACTGTGTGTGTGTGTGTCTGTGTGGCTGTGTGTGTTGAAGTGTAAGTGTGAGTGTGCGAGTGTCAGAGTGTGCTCTTGAACAATGTGTGAGTGACAGAGACAAGAGTCGGTACTGAACTCGAAATGAGCCCTTTATTAACTTGACAACCAATTAACCAGCTGGTACAACCAGCCAACGGGTCTAACCAGCACAAACTAGCCTGACCAGCTAGTTAAGCAGTGGGCAGGGCCTGGTCTGTGTCCAAATGGAGGTATCTCAGTTTGTGGCCATGGTTTCGTGGATCCAGGGGAGGACTGTGCAGACCTTAGTGTACACCCCCGGGTAGTTTGGCTGTGCACAACCTTGTCCCCACGACACAATGCCTTCCAGTAGCTCACCACATACCAGCGGACCCCCGGAGTCTCCCTGTGTTAGCAAGAAGCCTCATTAACCCAGGAACGGTACAGAGTGAAAGATACAGAACGGAGGGAACGGAGCGACAGAGAGGGTCCACGGCGATGGGCAGGGGACGGTTTGGCAGACCCCGTTAATGAAGCCCACGTAGGGACACATCACAGGAGGGAGGGGGAGGGGAACCCGGCTCACAGTGATGCCTAACACCGCGATTCAAGGCCATTCAACCACCTCTTCCCTTTGCCAGCACCATTTACCCTTTGACCCACTTCAGGAGTGGAGGAACACCACATCCCCAATCACAGCCAAACACAATGCTCAGCCCCAGCTGGTCATGTCAGCTTCCGTATCCCCACCATTTTGCAATGGCCCACCATTTTGGAATTGTCTGCCATTTTGCAATGGCCCACCATTTTGGAATTGTCTGCCATTTTGGAATGGCCCACCAGATGGGGAGTATCCACCATTTTGGGATGACCAATTTCCACTCACAAAATAAAGCAGCTTACATTGATGTAGCCACACTAACAGAGTGAAACATCCCCGAGGAGCACCCAGGGACAGAGGTGCACAACGATGATTTGTCATGGGGTTTCGTTCGGCCAGGTACCCAAAAACGGAGTTGGAAACTCTTAATTATTCCATGAGCATCGTAACGGAGGGGAGGGAGAGAGAGTGAGAGAGAGAGAAGGAGAAGGTGGAGAGGTTAAGGAGGGACTCCCTGAGGTCAGGACCTGCCTTCCCCATCCCACCATCCCAGAAATGCTGAAGGCATGGCCCCCAATGGCTGAGGGATGGGAACCGCGGGAGGCTTGGGAGGCCGGGGCTGGAGGAGGATTTGGAGGCAGGTGTTTGACTTATCGCTTTGAGGAAATTATTGTGGCCATCACTTGATTCAGAGCTGCACCAATCACAAATCAGGATAATCCATGGCTACTCGGATTCCGAGGGAATGTGTCACAATTTGTACCGGAAATGGTCAAAGCAATTTCTTTCATGCATTCATGGGACGTGGGGGTCACTGGCGGGGCCCAATATTTATTGCCCCCCTGTCCCTAGTTGCCCCACTTGGGAAGGTGAGGGTGAGCTGCCTTCTTGAGCTGCTGCAGTCCATGTGCTGTGGGTAGACCCACAATGCCCCTGAGGGAGGGAATCCCAGGATTCTGACCCAGGAAGGAACGGCCGATATATTTCCAAGTCGGGAAGGTGAGGGGCTCGGAGGGGAACTTGCAGGGGGTGGTGTCCCCATGTACCTGCTGCCACTTGTCCTTCGAGATGGATGTGGCCATGGGTTTGGAAGGTGCTGCCTGAGGGTCTTTGGTGAGTTTCTGCAGTGGGTCTTGTAGCTGGTACAACACTGCTGTTACTGAGGGTCGGTGGGGGGAGGGAGGGGATGGTACACACTGCTGTTACTGAGCGTCGGTGGGGG
>NW_025215105.1:30374-34467 GCF_004010195.1 Chiloscyllium plagiosum | reverse complement strand
GTGCAAACTCCACACAGTCAGTCGCCTGAGGCGGGAATTGAACCCGGGTCTCTGGCGCTGTGAGGCAGCAGTGCTAACCACTGTGCCACCGTGCCGCCCATCTGGATGGGTATATGAATAGGAAGGGTTTGGAGGGATATGGGCCGGGTGCTGGCAGGTGGGACTAGATTGGGTTGGGAAATCTGGGTCAGCATGGACGGGTTGGACCGAAGGGTCTGTTTCCGTGCTGTCTAGCTCTATAAAAGCAAGCCTTGCACGATGTCTTCGCACAGACCATGACCAACCTGAAATTGCACTTCCACCAAAAGCAGTGTCTCGGAGTGATCCACTCACCCAGGGATGAGCAGGATTCAGCAAGTGTGGTTTAAAGGGGAACTTACATTGCAAGCATCTTTCTGCCCCTCCATGTAGCCGGCACAGATCATGGTGCTGGTGATCAGGCCAGGGTAGGCGTAATTACAGGCATAATCATTCATCAGCGGAACCCTCACACACCGCAGCGTATCCGGCATCACCACTACAGAGAGGGAAAACCACACAGATACAGAGTAAAGCTCCCTCTACACTGTCCCCATCAAACACTCCCAGCACGGGGTTAGATACAGAGTAAAGCTCCCTCTACACTGTCCCCCATCAAACACTCCCAGGACAGGGACAGCACGGGGTTAGATACAGAGTAAAGCTCCCTCTACACTGTCCCCCATCAAACACTCCCAGGACAGGGACAGCACGGGGTGAGATACAGAGTAAAGCTTCCTCTTCACTGTCCCCCCATCAAACACTGCCAGCATGGGGTTAGATACAGAGTAAAGCTCCCTCTACACTGTCCCCCCATCAAACACTCCCAGGACAGGGACAGCACGGGGTTAGATACAGAGTAAAGCTCCCTCTACACTGTCCCCCATCATACACTCTCAGGACAGGGACAGCACGGGGTTAGATACAGAGTAAAGCTCCCTCTACACTGTCCCCCATCAAACACTCCCAGGACAGGGATAGCACGGGGTTAGGTACAGAGTAAAGCTCCCTCTACACTCTCCCCATCGATCATTCCCGGGACATGGGGTTTGTGCTGTGATCCCGTTGCCCTGACACTGTCCCGGATTCCGAAGGGACTTTGCCCCCCCTCACCCCCCCACCCTGCTGATGACCCCTCCCTGACTCCGAGAGCGCCACATCCCTCCCCGTGCCCCCTGCAAACCGTTCCCCCCCTCCTTCCCTGACACTCCCCGGGTAAAGCTGTACCCACCATCATTGGGATAGGTATTACCCCATCCTGAGACTGTGCACATGGCGTAGGGCAGTGGGCACTCTGTTGGCAATTGTACAGCTCTGATGTCGTCAGTCATGCGGATGGTCTCGGCCAGTTTAATCAGCATGATGTCGTGATCCAGCGTGTAACCATCAAACTGTGGGTGCTGATGGATACTATCCACTCCAACCAACACCTCTGTCCCTGTACGCTCCGTGAGGCTGTGTGCGCCCAAGAGCACTTTCAGGTAATCTGGACTGCAACACAATTAATTTGACTTGATCACATTAATGTCACATTGTGCCGGGATACAGTGAAAATTATTGTTTTGTAACCAGACAAAATCAGAAGTACAAGAGGGGAGTGGTACAGAGTGTGGAATACGGTGCTGCAGATTGCAGAGAGAGAGAGAGAGAGAGATAGACTCAGATGTACCACAGGTCCCCCTATCAGTCCGACAGCAGCGTTCTCCATCTGCTGGGAGATGGGGTTCAACGTTTCCCTCTCTTACGATAGGGAGGCCAGCTCTGATCCTATGGTACAAGCCGACCAGGAACGCCTCACCTTGTCATCTGTGCAACACACCCCAAACAAGACGCAGTGCATGCTGGGACTGGGAGGAAATGTAACCTGGGCTGAGGCAGATTTTCACCTGGGAGTGGGTTGGAGGGTTATGGAGTAAATCGTAGAGTCCCCGCAATGTGGAGACGGGCCCTTCGGCCCAACAGGCCCACACCAGCCCTCCAAAGAGTAACCCACCCAGACCCATTCCCCTACTCTATATTTACCCCTGACTAATGCACTTAACACTATGGGACAATTTCCCATGGCCAATCCACCCTAACCTGAACATCCCTGGGCACTATGGGACAATTTCCCATGGCCAATCCACCCTAACCTGCACATCCCTGGACACTATGGGACAATTTCCCATGCCAACATTTAAAAGGATGGGGGGGGGGGGACATGGATAGGAAGGGTTTAGGGGGAGATGGGCCAAGTGCTGGCAAACGGGGACTGGATTAGATTAGGGTATCTGGGTCAGCACTGACAAGTTGGGCTGAAGGGTCTGTTTGCCTGCTGTACAGCCCTGTGACTCCTATGAACTAAATTCTGTTGGTATGCTGTTTCAATAACACAGGTCCCACTTTGTCGAAGTCCAACTAATAAGAGTGATAAATTAAAACTTAGTTGCTCAAAGGTCACACAGAATGGATCCACCTGACCTTCCCGTATTTTCTTCCGTCATCTTCCCCTGTCTGAATTGCCTTCTCAGTCATTTCCTGGTCTCAAGAATTATCGCTAAACAGGCCGCGTACCTGTATGGATGGATGGTGGTTTTTGGAGAGGGTGGAGATTTCTTGTGAGAGACTGGCATTTCTCTCTCAGATGGCTGTTGGCTCCCCCATCTCTGTCCAGTTATGTATTCCCCGCTACTCTTTTCCCCCCCCGCACCCCCCAACATGCAGCAAATTCTTATACTATGATTGGTTTCAGGCTGGCAACACCATCAAATTTGAATTTAATTGGTCCTTCGTCTCTAATTGTCTTTTTGAATTAATTGGCTGAGCTTAAACTGTTGCCTGGGTAAAAAAAAACTGCGGACTGGGCCAACGAACGTCGACTCTTCTGCTCCTCGGATGCTGCCTGACTGACTGTGCTTTTCCAGCACCGCTCCCTCGGCTCTGATGTCCAGCATCTGCAGTCCCTCCCTTCCTCCTAGCTTACTGCTGTACTGTGTCAATTTGAGTCTGCTTCCCAGCAGATATCTATCGTTAAATCTCTCAGCACCAAAAAAAAAACCACCATCTTGCAAAGGGACCCCGCAATGCTTCCCCTCAACACCAGCTCACCGTTTTTACACGCCGACTTTGCGACATGACAAATACCTGTGAACTGCAGGCAACTGAGCTGAACTCTTTTCACAAAAGGGGGTTAGATAGGGTCAGGACCAAGGAGGGGGGGGGGTGGGGAGTGGAACCAGGAGTGGACTGAGTTGGTGGATCCTATCCGACATGGTGGCAGAGCCCCTCTGTTTAATTTAAAAACCATAACCACCCCCCCCCCCCAACAGAAAGTCCCGCCTCGCCTTGTAATCTGTTGGAATGCGTGTGACAGAGAACCCCGAGGAAGCTAACAGTTTAGTTTCTTAACTCTGATGGTGAATGCTGAATAGCGACTGCTCACAAAATCCAAGCCCTCCTTTTCTTAACTACTCGCTATCTGACCCCCAACTCTGTTTAAAAAAAAAGAAGTGCTGTCCGATAACACACTTAGAACATAACCATTCCAGCGCAGTACAGGCCCTTCGGCCCCTCCACGTTGTGGAACCAATCTGAAGCCCCTCTATCCTACACTATTCCATTCTCGTCCCTATGCCTATCCAATGCCCATTTAAATGCCCTTAAAGTTGGTGAGTCTACTACTGTTGCAGACAGTGCGTTCCACGCCCCCTCCTACTCTCTGAGTAAAGAAACTCCCTCTGCCATCTGTCCTATATCTATCACCCCCTCAATTTAAAGCTGTGTCCCCTCGTGCTAGCCATCACCATCCGAGGGGAAAGCCTCTCACTGCCCACCCTAACTAACCCTCGGATTATCTTATACGTCTCAATTAAGTCACCTCTCAACCTCCTTCTCTCTAACGGAAACAGCCTCAAGTCCCTCAGCCTTTCCTCCTAAGACCTTCCCTCTGTAACCTGCAACATCCTTCAGGACTATCCACAACTCCACCAACCTTAGTGTCATCTGTAAATTTACTAACCCACCCTTCCACACCCTCATCCAGGTCGTTTATAAAAATGACGAACAGCAGTGGACCCAACACCGACCCTTGCGGTAC
>NW_025215105.1:28721-30349 GCF_004010195.1 Chiloscyllium plagiosum | reverse complement strand
CCCATAGTGCCCAGGGATGTGTAGGTTAGGGTGGATTGGCCGTGCTAAATTGTCCCGTAGTGCCCAGGGATGTGCAGGTTAGGGTGGATTGGCCATTCTAAATTGTCCCCGTAGTGCCCTGGGATGTGCGGGTTAGGGTGGATTGGCCGTGCTAAATTGTCCCGTAGTGCCCAGGGATGTGCAGGTTAGGGTGGATTAGTCAGGGGCTAAATGTCGAGTAATAGGGTAGTGGGAATGGATCTGGGTGGGTTACGCCTTGCATGGTCAGTATGGACTTGTTGGGCCGAAGTGCGTGTTTCCACACTGTCAGGATTCAGTGATGATTTCAATGATGAGAAAATTATAATGGCGTGCTGTTCCAATAAATAGACGTCCCACTCATATAACAGAATTTAATGCCTTGAAATTACAGCCAGTTTATGTGTCTTCCGGGTTTTTCTCTGCTTTCCATCGTTTCTTTGGTCAGGAATGTCTTCTCTGCCGTTCGTAGCAAAGTTATTTAGATGGTGCTCCCTCTGTCTCTCTCTCTCTCTCTGTGTTTCTGTCTTGCTCTCTTGCTGTCTCGCTCTTGCTCTCTCTCTCTCTTGCGCACGCTCTCGCTTTCTCTTTGTCGCGCGCTCTCTCTCTTGTGCACTCTGTTTCTCACGCGCTCTTTCTCTACAGGGAGAGGCTGGATAGGCCGGGGGCTGTTTTCCCCGGAGCGTCGGAGGCTGCCGGGTGACCTTATAGACCTCTCAACCTCCTTCTCTCTAACGAAAACAGCCTCAAGTCCCTCAGCCTTTCCTCCTAAGACCTTCCCTCCATTACCAGGCAACATCCTGGGAGATCTCCTCTGCCCCCTTTCCAAAGCTCCCACACCCTTCCTATAACGCGGTGACTTAGTAAACATTGCGTTAACTTTTTTAAAAAAAAAAATCATTCATGGGACGAGGGCGTCGCTGGCATGTCTGGCCCCCTCCCGGGTTGCCCCAGAGGGCAGTTAAGAGTCGACCATGTTGCTGTGGGTATGGAGTCACGTGTGGGCCCGGACCGGGGTAAGGATGGCAGATTTCCTTCTCCGAACCCGGTGGGTTTCTCGAACACTCGACAGTGTCATTGTCGGACTCGCAGCTCGCCCCCCGCCCCCCCCCCCCCCTCTCCCTCTGTCGAATTCAAACTCCCACCGTCTGCGAAGTTTGGAGCCCGGGTCCCCAGGACGCCGCCCGGGTCCCCGGCTCAACAGACCGGGAGCGAGTGAGGACCGCGGATGGGATTGTGGGCCGGGAGGGGTCGCTGGGAGATAGATGGGAGGGTGGGTGGGGCGAGAGGGGTGGGGTAAGGTAGAGGGGAATGCGATAGGTAGACCAAGGTGGGATAATCCGACTCAACCTCCCCTTGATCACCCAGTCCACGCGGTGTGTGTCACCTTCCCTCCTCGGGGCTGACGGTCTCCCTGGGTCGTCGTCGTCTTCTGTTTTTACCGCGAGTGCTTTTCGTGTGAGAAAGGGACGTTGGGGGGGGGGTCAGTGGCTGGAAAGGGTGGTTGAGTTAACCTTCACCTGTGTATGTTTCTCTCTCTCTCTCTTTTCCACACCCTCAATCCCTCTTTATCTCTCTCCCTCTCTCCCACTCCCCCCCCCTCCCACTCC
>NW_025215105.1:24392-27768 GCF_004010195.1 Chiloscyllium plagiosum | reverse complement strand
GTGATGGGAGATCCGAGGAAGGCTATCAGGTTACCCAGTGGGTGGGGGATGCACGGGACAGCACTGGCTGGGAGAGAGGGGAGGAGGGGACATTGGGAACATTACTCGGTGAACACCCAGTGAATGGGACCAATTGTGGTTTGGTGTCAGACTAGACGTAGTGGGCCAAAGGGCCTGTTTCTCGCACTCTGCTGGTGGTGTTGGGGGTGGTGGGGGGGGGGGGGGAATGCGGGATTAACTGGCCCCTCAGTAGCTGCTGCAGGCTATCGGTATTTGGAACGGGCAATCCGGCTGGAACACACAGGGCAGGGGCAGGGGCAGGGTCCGGATGTGACTCCCAGAGACACACCTCACTCTTCACTCTCCCCCCTGAGCCCGTCAAACGGAGGGCCCTCACCCCAGCGATAGATGCGGGTCCGGGGGGGAAGAGACAGGTCGCCTCACCATCCCGACTCGGCCGTTCCTTCCTGGGTCAGAATTCCCCTCCCTCAGGGGGCATTGTGGGTCTACCCACAGCAGTGGTTCAAGAAGGCACCCCCCCCCCACCCCACCCTCTCGGGAGGGGGGCAATTAGGGACAGGCAGGGTGAGGTAGGCAATAAATACCGAAACTAGGCACATGGAGCGAAGGTTTTGGGAAACGGGGACTAATTTCCTGAACATGGGTGACCCAGTGAGAGAGAGGGACAGAGAGACCAGAGGGTGTCACACAGAGTCAGGGAAGACTAGCAGGGGATTGACCCAGGGGCCTGGCATCACCAGAGAGGGGGGTTGGCAGGAGGGGAGGGCATTGGTCGAGGGGAAGCAGTAGCCGCGAGGGGAGGGTGAGGCTGGCAGCGAGGAGGGAGGGGACGGAGGAGGGGAGGGAAACTGAGGACTTGACTGAGGCTTTCACAAGGTCACCTGAGAGGGGCGCTCTCACGGCCGGCTAGTACGGGGACGAGATGGGCTGAATGGACCCGCAGCCCCGGCGTGGCGCGGGGTCAGGAGAAGGTGCACGTACCTGTAGTAGCAGTGGGCAGCAGAGATAACCCACCGGTCGCTGATCAGGGAACCCCCACAGCCGTGGTACCCCATGTCCAGAGAGACTTGCCAAGGCACAGAGTGGGGACTACATTCGTATCCCCCGACAATCTTGTCATTGGATGAGGCAGCAGCTACGAGGAAAAGGGGGAAGGGGGAAGGGGAGTGGGAGAGGGGGGAGACCAATTAACAACGGCAAGTCACAGAGCAAGAGGCGAGACCATTCGGCCCCTCGTTCGCCCCTTCAACACCGTCCGTCCCTCCCAGAATTCTCCTTCCCCTCCCCACCCTGGAGTCCCAACCTCCCCAGCGACGGGAGGTCGCCTGGGGGGTAGGGGGGGGGGGGGTTGAGGGGAGCTGGCTGCGTAGGAGGGGAGGGTGCCTTGACCCATTAACCCGACTTTCTCTCGCCAGAGATTCTGCCGGAGTTTTTCCAGCAACGTCACAGAATCCCCACAGAGTGGAAACAGGCCCTTCGGCCCGACAAGTCCACACTGACCCCTCCGAGGAGCGTCCCACCCGGACCCATTCCCCCTCCCCCATTACTCTACATTTATCCCTGACTAATGCTCATTCTCTGTGATGTGGAGGTGTTTGGTGATGGACTGGACAGCACAAAGTTAAAACTCACACAACACCAGGTCACAGTCCAACAGGGTTATTGAGAAACACGAGCTTTCAGACAGCTATCCTTCATCAGGCGGTTGGCTGATTGTCTGAAGGAGTTGAGTGAATTTTAACATTGGGCTGCGAACCTGCAGATCAATTTCCCACGACCGACCCACCCGAACCTACACATCCCTGGACACTATGGGACTATTTAGCATGGCCAATCCACCCTAACCTGCACATCCCTGGACACTATGGGACAATTTAGCATGGCCAATCCACCCTAACCTGCACATCCCTGGGCACTATGGGACAATTTAGCATGGCCAATCCACCCTAACCTGCACATCCCTGGACACTATGGGACAATTTAGCATGGCCAATCCACCCTAACCTACACATCCCTGGGCACTGTGGGACAATTTAGCATGGCCAATCCACCCTAACCTACACATCCCTGGACACTATGGGACAATTTCCCATGGCAAATCCACCCTAACCTACACAGCCTCTGCTCTTGTTTCTGATTTTGCGACCTCACAAATTAATCAGAGAGGGGTTGGGTTACCCTTCACAATCTTGCACCACCTCTCCCACCCCCCCAAACTCCCCCCCCCCCCCGCCCCCAGACGCAGTGTTCTGGAACGAGACCGCTCCCCTGCCCTTTCCCCCGCTGTGCTCTTACCGACTGCTACCAACCACAGGCTGAGAATTAGCTCCTTCATCTTCAGTCCACTCCAGTCAGCGGTGATTCCCCAAAGATCTGACTATTTATCCTCTGCCTCCCGTATCTCCCCAAACCCACTGCTTCCCATGTAATGTTGTTATGGGGACAAGGACAGAGTCGGTGCCAAGAGATATCAGAGAGGGTCGGGAGATCATTACAAACACGTGTTCCCTTCCCACGCTCCCTCCAGATATCACCTCAGCTGGAAAATTCTCCACTGTCGGAATTCCTGGAAATTCCGGTTCGGATAACTCAAAACTTGTAGAGTCGCAGAGTCCCACAACACAGAGACAGGCCCTTCGGCCCACAATGCTCCGTGCTGACCAAAATGTCCGCCCACGCTAACCCCCATTTCCCTGCACTTGGCCCATGACCTCTAATCCTTTCCTATCCATGTATATGTCCAAATGCCTTTTAAATGTTATTAGTGTACCCCCCAACCACTTCCAGCTCATTCCATATTCCATATCACCACCCTCTGTGTACAAAAAGTTGCCTCCTCAAGTTGCCTTTTCTTCTTTACCCTCTGAGCTTAAACTGATGCTCTCTCGTCCTCGATTCCCCAACCCTGAGTGTGTTCACCTTATCCATGTCTCTCATGATCGTATCCACCTCTTTAAGGTCCCCCCTCAGTCTCCTACAGTCGAAAGAAAACAGCCCTCGTTTGTCCAGCCTCTCCCTATAACTCAGTCCTTTGAGTCCCGGCAACATCCTTGATAAACTCTTTCCAGTTTAATAACATCCTTCCTGTAGCAGGGTGACCAAAACTGAACACAATACACCAAGTGCAGCCTCACCAACGTCCTGTACAACTGCAACATAACTTCCCAACTTCTATACCCAATGCCCTGACTGATAAAGGCCAGTGTGCCAAAAGCCTTGTTCACTGCCCTGTCTACCTGGGACTCCACTTCCAGAGAACCCTGTCCATTGCACACTCTCTCTGTCTCTCTGTCTCTCTCTGTCTCTCTCTCTCTCACTGTCTCTGTCTCTCTGTCTCTCTCTCTCTCTGTCTCTC
>NW_025215105.1:22429-23427 GCF_004010195.1 Chiloscyllium plagiosum | reverse complement strand
TCTCTCTGTCTCTCTCTCTCTCTCTCTGTCTCCGTCTCTCTCTCTCTCTGTCTCTCTCTCTGTCTCTGTCTCCGTCTCTCTCCCCCAACGCCCTCGTTCACCCAACAGCATTTATTCCCATCTTCAGGAAAAGCACATTGTAGAATCAAACGAGACGGGGAGAGGCCATTCTGCCTCCCAAACTGGCCCAATTTTCTCCGGCCCAGCTCTCTGAGCCCTCAGTCCTTCTCCACTTCCCCCACCCAGAATGTCTCTGTCTCATCTCTCCCCAAATGTTTGAAAGTTCCTGCTGAATCCACTCCCTTTCAGGCAACGCGTCCCAGATCTCAACTCACCGGGTCAGGAAACAAATTCTCCTCCATCTCCCCGTCCTCTGGTCCATTCCCTAATTCTCTTCAGCCTGTGTCCCTCGGCCGACTGACCCTTCTGCTCCTCAAAACAGTCTTTCCCTCGATCGAAAGCCGCTCCCAGGGATTCTGAATCTTCCCCATACCCATCCCCAGCTCTGAGAGAGACAATATCATGCATTCCCAGTCTCTCACAATCCTGGGAGCATTCCCAAGAGTTCTGTTTTTGCATTCTATCTCAGGCTTTCCCATCCTGCACAGAGTGGGACACAATTCTCCAGTCGGGCTCACCCAGATATTTCCAGCTTTAATGGCAATGAGGAGATTCGATATCCCGTGGTTGGACACGGTTTTCCGATCCCCACTCTGCAGCTGTACAGCTATAGTGCTCACTTACCCCCACACGGTGTGGATGAGAGAGAGAGAGAGAGAGGGGGAGGGAGAGGGAGCATGTGTGTGTGGGTGTTTGTGTGTGAGACTGTGAGTGTGTGTGTGTGTGTGTGAGTCTGAGTGGGTGTTTGTTTGGTGTGTTTGAGTGTGAGTGTGTGTGTGTTTAATCAGGGTGAGTTTGTGTGTGCTTAATCAGAATTTGTGAGTGTGTTTAATCAGAATATGTGTGTGTTAATCAGAGTTTGTGTGTCTGTTTAATCA
>NW_025215105.1:16420-18162 GCF_004010195.1 Chiloscyllium plagiosum | reverse complement strand
TATGAGGACAGGCTGAGGCACTTGGGGTTGTTTTCATTGGAGAAAAGAAGGTTTAGGGGTGACTTGATAGAGGTGTATAAGATGATTAGGGGTTTAGATCGGGTCGACAGTGAGAATCTTTTTCCACGTATGGAGTCAGCTATTACAAGGGGGCATAGCTTTAAATTAAGGGGTGGTAGGTATAGGACAGATGTTAGGGGTAGGTTCTTTACTCAGCGAGTCGTGAGTTCATGGAATGCCCTGCCAGTAGCTGTGGTGGACTCTCCCTCGTTATGGGCATTTAAGCGGGCATTGGATAGGCATATGGAGGATAGAGGGCTAGTGCAGGTTAGGTGGGCTTGGATCGGCGCAACATCGAGGGCCGAAGGGCCTGTACTGCGCTGTATTCTTCTCTGTTCTATGTTCTATAATCAACAGGAATGGCTGTACTTTCAGTCACCCTTGGCCGAAATTCTGAAATTCAATATTGACACTTCTTCCTTCTCCATCAGTTTGATTAAACACACCATGAAACACCTTCGTGGGATTTGAAACGAAATCTTTGTGCCCAGAGATAGGGCAATAGCCCCAAAGATGCAATATTATTCTCCTGTGTGTTTGTTCATCAGCCTGTTCTGACATGCTGTGACATTCCTCCACAACAGGTAGGACTTGAACCCAGACCGTATGGTCTAGAGTTAGGGAGAATATCACACATGTTCAGCAAATGAAATCAAATACAGAATTCTGGTTCAGAGGCAGGGGCATTACCTACTATGCAAAATCTAATCCATGCCCAGAATTTGGGTCACATTTTAACTCCCAGCTATCAGTCGGTGTGGATTTATTAAAACTTGATTAATATTGCTGTACTACACAAAATACTTTTCATTGTTAAACAAATGCAAGGTACTTGTTTCAACTGTAACATGTTGAGTGCATGTGCTGTGCCATCAAGATAAACCATGAACATCTTTAATTGCTTGGCTGTTGGCTTTGTATTTTAAATCGATATTATCTGTAGTCTGAAATATTAAGGACGTAAATCCTGCAGACACACTCTGCACAATGATGGGTCTCGAATGGATATTTATTCCTGAACACCAGAGACAAAGAAAGGCGATAATTTCTGGTTCCAAAACACCAATCACGATTACCCACCTCTAACGTGTGACTACCCTCTTCCTAAAAACAAGAAATAATACCAGGACGCTGATTATCGTCCAGCCTCTCTTCCCCACTGACTGTGTCTGGAATCTGTCCCTCCTCCACCTAACCACACAAGGCAAACCAAGCTCAGGGTCTTTGTGAAACTCAAGGCCGAGGTGTGCAGGCCTGCTGGAGATGGGGAGGGAAATGTAAAATTAAACGGGGAAGGTGAGGCGGTAGTAATATCACTCACTGGGCTGAGGAGTGGTAGATGGAGTTTAGTACAGATTGAATCAATAAGCACATCGACCTGGACTCAATATACCGACCATTGCAAAGGACAGCTGGAACTGACAACCGGAAGTGGCGAATTCAAACCACAACAAATGCCGGAGGAAAAATCACAGAAGCGCTTCACAGGAGGCTCCCAAGCACTGAGGATGTCACCTAGACAGGGGACGAAATGTCTGCAACACAAAATCCCAGCTGGGCAACAGAACCACAACAACGTCAATTTATTTTTTAACTCTGAAAGTGAACAGTTTACATCAAATATTCATAACTCTGAGATCCCCAATCTCTTAACTGCCTATTACCACACTCCAACTCTTTTG
>NW_025215105.1:9516-16408 GCF_004010195.1 Chiloscyllium plagiosum | reverse complement strand
AATTTTCAAAATGCCTGCATTCTTAATATCCACAACATCGGGTCATTTATCGAAAACCAATAAATTCAAACATGATTTGGTTTTAGTATCCTGCAGCAAAATTTAAACGGAATGGTAAAATTCAAATTGTTGTCCAAAGAGCAACCGACTTAGGAATCAATTTCACAGCCAAATGTGACATATTTTCAGTTGTCCTTGACACTCTGTGTTTGCCATCCTCTCATATACACAGATGATTGGAGGCTCTCATTTCAGAACAGTGTTCACTCTCTCTTAAAGGTACAGTACACACTTTCAAATTCATTACATTAATACCATGATGTCAATGAAGATAAGCAGAGCCTATCCGGATTTCTCTTGCCCCACGTTTTGCCAATGTTTCATTCACTGTGCCTGGTGGGTGTCAGGACTTTTGTTGTTCTGTTGAGAGCATGTCAATATTCGACTCCCTCCGTGGGAATATAGCAGTATTTCACTTGCACACACTCGTGAGTGTGGCAGGATTTCAGTTGTTTCTTGGGGTCTGTGATGCAATGACAATCTCAGTGTTTGTAAATGTCACCGAACCTGGAAGAACTGTCAAGGCTATGGAGGACAGTGTGGTAGTCTAACAGTAAAATCACTCATTGGTGTAGGTTTTGGACAGATGGGAATCCATGCAGAGTTCTGTGAGGTGATGCACTTTGGTAGGATGGACAATGAAAGACAAAACAAAACAGGCTGCACCGTTATAAAGCATCTGCAGGAGCAGACGGTTCTGGGTGTATATGAGCACAGATTGTTGAAGATGTCAGGCCAAACGAGGAGAGCAGTAACTATCACAGATTAGTTTCAGTGTCTGAGTCTTTACAGGAGAAGGTGTAGGAGGGAGCCTCCGTGCTCCCTTCCTGGGAGGTGGTGGTGATGATTTGATGTGAGCCCACCCTCCTGTCCACCGAGAACATGGGGATTCCATTTGTGTCAGCTCAACACAAAAGGGAGATGGCATCAGACCCACAGCTTCTAAGTTGTGCCAGGGGGAAACGGAGTTGTCAGTGGGTTTAAAGTGAGAATTGCCCTTCACTGAACATTGCTCCTTACTCGGTCGGTGGGATGTGGATGTTAGAGAATCTCCACACGAGGTGTCCCTGTCCTCTCCGGCTCCTACCAGGGTCCTCCCCGCATGGCGGGGGGAGGTGGGTGAGGGAACGGATATCAGCCACTCCACCAGCCGGCTTGGCCCTTTCTGTCCTATTCCAGGCTGTTTGTCCTGGAAAGGGATAAAGGGTGAGGGTGGGAGTGGGTGACCCTGCTGTTAGTGCCAGTGTAGGTGGGCGTGGTGGGAGATTTGGTGATGTATCCGGAGGGAGTCAGTCCACAGTGTTGTATCCAGGCAGTGTTATTGGTGTGGGAGGTAAAGTGGAGGGAGAGAGGGGAGAGAGAGAGGGGGAAGGGGGAGAGAAAGGGGCGGAGGGAGAGAGAAAGAGACAGAGAGAAAGAGAGAGAGACAGAGACAGAGAGAAGGTGCTGCATGCAATAGTGAGTGTGGTGGAGCATGAGCCTTGTACGGAAGTCAGTGCTATAACAGATATACCGTGAGTGTGAGGGAGCAGGGAGAATACAGCGACCTTACCCTAACAGAACGGGGAAAGTTATTGATGCTTGTCCTGTATTTCTGGGCATTTCTTCACACCGCAGATACAGCACTGAGCTGGGTGGTGAGCTCAGACCATGCTCGGTGGATCTGGTGGTGTGCCCCCCTCTGGGAAGAGAATGGTCCCCCTCTGTACTAGCCCATCCACCAGGACCTCCGTGCCCCTGTCGACAAATCGTGGTGTAATTACTCCTTATCTGCCATGCTCGGGGTAAACTGTGCAGGGCAGCTCAGAACTGAGAAAGCTCAACTGTGTGCCCATTGGACTTTTAAAGATGGCACCTGTGTCAGGTATCACGGAATATCCAGGTACATACGGGCAATGGTGAGTACCTCCAGCCATGATAGGTGGTAGAATAGGGCTGGTATTGAATGAGGGGCACCATGGGGTGGGGTGGGTAGTTAATGAGGTGAGTCCAATAAGATAGGACCAGGAAACTAGCTCAGCCTCGTGCAGACGATCACTCTGTCACATTCAATGAAAATGGCACTGAGACAAATTATTGTTAGGTTCAGCCCAATGAGTCATAGATTTTGTTGAAACGAATTCCAGTTACAACGATGCAGGAGAAATGCTCATCTGACCTCACCACAATATCCCTTCTTCTCATTTTTCCTGGGAAGTTTGACTCATGTTACAGGATGCGATCCAAGTGTCTATATTTCAGCATTCTGAAACCTGGGAACACATCCTTCCATGACACTGTCTCTCAGTCTCCCCCTCTCTGTCTATACCACAAAACCCCTCCCATGTGGTGATATTTAAACTGATTCCCCGCCATCTGTCCCTGGCAGTGATGTTCACACCCACAGCCCCACACCACCCCCACCACCACCCCTCCCTCCCCGCCCTTGTCATGGCACATTGGATATATGGAGCCGTAAATGGGTGGTAGGTGTATATCTGTCATTTCCAGCAGGGGCTGCAAGTTTCCCCACGCTGGTCAGTGATCTAACACAATGTTACTGAGCAATGCCCAGTGGTGGGGTACACATCACTATATGCTGGGAGGGTAACTGCTTCTGGTTTACAGATCAATGCACTGGGGTGGTGTACACAGTCCTACAGGCCGGGAGGTAACTGCTCCTGGTTTACAGATCAATGCACTGGGGTGGTGTACACAGTCCTACATGCTGGGAGTGTAATTGCCCCTGGGTTACAGATCAATGCACTGGGGTGGTGTACACAGTCCTACATACCGGGAGGGAACTGCTCCTGGTTTACAGATCAATGCACTGGGATGATGTACACAATCCTACATGCTGGGAGGTAACTGCTCCTGGTTTACAGATCAATGCACTGGGATGGTGTACACAGTCCTACATGCTGGGAGGATAACTGCTCCTGGTTTGCAGATTAATTCACGGGTGATCACTGCACAGGTTGCTGTGCTGGTCAGACTATCAGGTTGAGGTTGATAGATAATGCAATGATGTGGTTTGTGTAGCCCCTTATGCTGGATGGATATTTGTGTCAGGTTTACACATTAGTGCCCTGCTGTGGTCTGCACAGCTTCCCGTGCTGGACAGATATCTAGTCCAGGTTTGTAGATCAATGCAGTGCTGTGGTCTGCACAGCTCCCCGTGCAGGACAGATATCTCGTCCGGGTTTGGAGATCAATGCACTGCTGTGGTCTGCACAGCTCCCCCTGCTGGACAGATATCTCGTCCGGGTTTGGAGAGCAAAGCAGTGCTGTGATCTGCACAGCTCCCCGTGCAGGACAGATATCTCGTCCGGGTGTGTTGATCAATTCACTGCTGTGGTCTGCACAGCTAACCGCGCTGGACAGATATCTAGTCCAGGGTTACAAATCAATTCACTGCTGTGGTCTGCGTAGTTCCCTGCGCTGGACAGATATATGGTCTGTGTTTATAGATCAATGCCCTGATCTGATCTGTGCAGTGTTCCACTCTGGACAGATTGATGGCTTGTATTGACCAGTGCAATGGATGAATCTGGACAGATTGCTGGGTTGTACTGAGCAGTACACTGGCCTGGTGTGTACAGTGCTCCACAGTGAACATATATCTTCTCTGGGTTGATGGTGTCAGGGCTGGTTCTGTGAGGTGGATTGAGAATGTGGTATAACGAATCATTTCAGCTGATCTGGCAATGCCTTTCGTTCCCATTCCTGTGATTGGACCCTCGTCTCTCACCTGATTAATGTTACAGTGTGTCCATGCACAGTACATCATGGTGGTGGGGTGGATCGGGGGGAAAGGTGACGGACAGGTCAAGGGGTTCCCTGAACGTTCTGTCCCCAACATTCTGTAACTGCCATTCCCCAGAACGTTCTGACCCCAACATCCTATATCTGACATTCCCCGGAACGTTCTGTCCCCAACATACTATAACTGCCATTCCCCGGAACGTTCTGTTCCCAATATTCTATATCTGACATTCCCCGGAACGTTCTGTCCCCAACATTCCATAACTGCCATTCCTGGAACGTTCTGTCCCCAACATTCTATATCTGACATTCCCTGGAACGTTCTGTCCCCAACATTCTATAACTGCCATTCCCCGGAACGTTCTGTCCCCAACATTCTATATCTGACATTCCCCGGAACGTTCTGTCCCCAACATACTATAACTGCCATTCCCCGGAACGTTCTGTCCCCAACATTCTATATCTGACATTCCCCGGAACGTTCTGTCCCCAACATTCCATAACTTCCATTCCCTGGAACGTTCTGTCCCCAACATACTATATCTGACATTCCCCGGAACGTTCTGTTCCCAATATTCTATAACTGACATTTCCCGGAACGTTCTGTCCCCAACATTCTATAACTGCCATTCCCCGGAACGTTCTGTTCCCGACATTCTATAACTGACATTCCCCGGAACGTTCTGTCCCTGACATTGTTTGTGAATGGCCGGACGTCAGTTAATTGAACAAACGATTAGATCCCGAGGGAAGAGATCCCATTCCAGGGAGAAGGAGACACTGTTCCAAAGGCCCCTCAGGCAGTTAAAGGGGTGCATACGTTTTCCCTGTGTTTACATGTCTTCACGACAGAGGATCGACAACAATTTAGACCAAAATGCAGAAATTCCCAAACTCCGTATGTCTTCAGGAAACTGGGAGAGACTCCTTCAGGACAGCAACGTTCCCATCCTCTGTATTAGGAACTGGGAAGGAGTGACCTGTGTCTGCTATTGAGTGATCAAGTGTGTGGGAATGTTCTAGAAACCATCTGTCCTTATGGATGTGTCTCTGTGTGTTTGGGGAGGAAGGGTTTCTTGTGGTTTATGTCACATTTTCGTCAATAATTCAGACCTTCCCATTTGTTATTCCAGCTCCAATTATTTTAATAAATCCCTGAATACAGGGACACATTTGAAAATCTCACTGGGTCCCCAACCAAACGGATCCTTTTGCCTCCAGGCTGATGGATAATGTATTTGTTTTCCTTCCTCACGGTTAACGTACTGACCATCTACGTCCTGCTTTATAAAGATTGTGGATTGTCTCCATGTGTCAGACGTTACTTGGGGGCCATGGCAGCGGCGGATCTCCTGGTCATTATCCTCGACCTGATCCTGAGGCACATTCCTATTGTTTATCGGGAACAGTTTCGTTTCCTGTGGTACTCCGTCCCCGTGTGTAATATCCACGCCGTCCTGCTTTATGCAGCCAATGACTGCTCTGTCTGGTTCACCGTCACTTTCACCTTTGATCGGTTTGTGGCCATTTGTTGCCAGAAGCTGAAAAGTAAATATTGCAGGGAGGAAACTGCGGCTGTGGTTCTGGGAGCAGTGACTGTGCTGAGCTGTTTAAAGAACATTTCCTGGTATTTTATTCTCTCTGCTCGGTATTGGGGAAAGAACGACCCCTGGTTTTGTGAGGCGACATTCGCTGTTCGATTCTCCATTGTCTGGGTTACAATTGAGTCCCTCCACCACATTCTAACCCCGTGTGTCCCATTTCTCCTGATTCTGCTGCTCAATGTTCTCACCGTCAGACACATTTTAGTGACCAGCAGAGCCCGGAGGAGACTCCGCGCTCACACCAATGGGGATGCTCAGTCTGATACAGAAATGAGAAACCGAACAAAATCCATTATTTTGCTGTTTGTGATTTCCGCCAATTTCATCCTGTTATGGTCAACGTTCATGCTGTATTCTATATGGAGACGGATGTGGTTGATTGGGTATTCCCCTGTGTATCTCCATTACTTTGTGCGGGATTTGGGCTTCATGCTGCAGCTCCTCAGTTGCTGCACAAACACCGCGATTTATGCCGTGACCCAGACTAAGTTCAGGCAGCAGCTGAAGAATGTGCAGAAGTATTCCTTCACCCAAATCCATCCATCCATCAAATTCCCTCATTAATCACAAAATCCAGGATTTTCTCATTTCAGTTCAGTGTTTCAACGATGGAGCAGCCTTTCGCCCTGGTAACAGACTGAGGGTAGCGCTGGTGTGTCCATCCTTATCCCACATGGGGGTTACAAGGACACATTTCAATGTTTCTCACGACTCAGGGACCATTGAGAAAAGGCACCATCCAACTGACTGTGTCCATCACTTCCATTTGTAAACAATAAAAATGTTCATTAAAGCATGCCGAGCAGCAGAGTGACCGATGTTATTGTGTGTCGTTGTGTTGGAGAAGCTGAGTTGGAGAGAGGCAGACTCAGCCCCAAGTCCTGGTCCTCATGGAAGGGGAGGGCACCGTGCCCTGAGCTCAGGAGTTCGGTTTAACTCCCTCTGTCACCCCACTCCCCTTTTCCTCTCCCCTCCTCTTTCTCCTCATTTCTCTCCTTCTCTCTGCACACTCTCTTTCTCACCACCTCTCCCTTTCACTCTCCCTTATCCCCCTCTCTCTCACACACCGCCAACCCCCGTTTCTGAACCTGCCTCCACTCTTTCCTCTCCACCTCCCACTCAATCTCTCGCTCTCCTGCCGTCTCTGTCTCCCTCCCGCAATTCCGTCTCTATCCCATTTTCCCCTCCTCCCACCTCCCAATCTCTTTATCCTCTCACCTCCGCCCCCACCCCCACACTCACACACACGCAGCCACATAATCCCCCTCCCCCAAACTCCCCCAGTCTCTGCGTCAGAGGGACAGGGAAGGACTAGGGAGACAGAGTCTGTCGGAGAGAGAGTGAGGCGAGAGAGAGGGGACTACGACAGAGGGGGGAGAGAGAATGGGGTGAGAGAGAGGGGTCGAGAGAGAGAGAGGAGGGGGCGAGAAAGTGAGTGAGAGAGGGGGCTAAAGAGGGAGGCGAGAGAGAGAAGGGGGTGAGAG
>NW_025215105.1:3179-4233 GCF_004010195.1 Chiloscyllium plagiosum | reverse complement strand
TGGTGAGGGTCAGGCTGGGGGTGGTGTGTGGACGGCAGTGAGTGTCAGACTGGGGGCTGTGTGTGGATGGCGGTGAGGGTCAGGATTTGGGTGGTGAAGGAACGGCGGTGTGAGTCAGTCTGGGTGCGATGTAGGATCGTGGTGAGTGTCAGGCTGGAGGCGGTGTGTGGACGGCAGTGTGAGTCAGGCTGGGTGCGATGTAGGACGGCGGTGAGGGTCAGGCTGGGGGCAGTGTGGGTCCGGCTGGGGGCGGTGTGTGGGCAGTGATGAGGGTCATGATGGGTGCGGTGTTTGGACGGCGGTGAGAGTCAGGCTGTGTTGGTGTGTGTGTCATGGTGAGGGACAGGCTGGCGGTGGTGTTGAACGGCAGTGAGTGTCAGGCTGGAAGTGGAGTGTGGATGGCGGTGAGGGTCAGGATTCGGACAGTTCGTGGACGGCAGTGAGGGTCAGGCTGTGGGCGGTGTGTGGGCGACGGTGAGGATCAGCCTGGGGTCATGGTTGGATGACAGAGTGCGTGAGGCTGGGGCCGGCGTGTGGACGACGGTGTTGGTCAGTCTGGGAGCACAGTTGGATAGCGGATAGGGTCATGCAGAGGTCGGTGTGTGGACGGCAGTGAGGTTCAAGCTGGGGCGGTGTGTGTGGCTGTGAGAGTCAGGCTGAGGGTGGTGTTGAATGACGGTTTGGGTGAAGCTGGGTGCGGTGTGTGGACGGCGGGAAGGGTCTGGCTGGGGGCGGTGTGTGGATGGCAGTGAGGGACAGACTGGGGCGGTGTATGCACAGCGGTGAAGGTCAGGCTGGGGGCGGTGTGTGGAAAGCAGTGAGGGTCAGGCTGGGGGCGGTCTGTGAACGGTAGTGTGGGTCAGTCTGTGGTTGGTGTTGAACGGCGGAGAGGGTCAAGCTTGGGGCGGTGTGTTGACGTCAGTGAGGATCTTTCGGGGGTGATGTTAGACAGGACGTTGGGGCAGGCTGGGGTCTGTGTGGACGGCGGTGATGGTCAGGCTGGGTGTGGTGTGTGGACGGCAGTGAGGGTGAGGTTGGGGGCAGTGTTGAATGA
>NW_025215105.1:0-3084 GCF_004010195.1 Chiloscyllium plagiosum | reverse complement strand
GTGTGTGGTGGGGAGAGTCAGGCTGGCGGTGGTGTTGAATGGTATTGAAGGTCAGTTTGGGGACGGTGACGGAACGGCAGTGAGGGTCAGGCTGGAGGCGGTGTTGAACGGCAGTGAGTGTCAGGCTGGAGGCGGAGTGTGGATGGTGGTGAGGGACAGGCTTCAGACGGTTCGTGGACGAAAGTGAGGGTCAGGCTTGGTTCGGTTTGTGGGCGACGGTGAGGGTTAGTCTGGGGGTATGGTTGGATGACCGTGTGGATGAGGCTGTGGCCGGTGTGTGGATGATGGTGTTGGTCAGTCTGGGGGCACAGTTGGATGGCGGATAGGGTCATGCAAAGGGCGGTGTGTCGACGACAGTGAGGTTCAATCTGGGGCAGTGTGTGTATGGCAGAGAGGGACAGGCTGGGGATGGTGTTGAATGGCGGTGAAAGTCAGTCTGGGGACGGTGATGGGACGGGGTGAGGGTCAGTCTGGAGGCGGTCTTGACTGCCCTCGAGTGTCTATCTGGAGGTGGTGTGTGGACGACAGTGAGGGTCAGGCTGGGGTGATGTGTGGACGGCGGTGAGTGTCTAGCTTGGGGCGGTGCGTGGGCCGCTGTGAGGGTGAGTCTGGGGGCAGTGTGTGGACAGTGGTGAGATTGAGGCTGGCGACAGTGGGTGGACGGCGGTGAGAGTCAGACTGGGGGCAGTGTGTGGATGGCGTGAGGGTCAGACTATGGGCCCAGTTGAATGGCGGTGAGTGTCAGGCTGGGAACGGTGTGTGGATGGTGGGAAGGGTCAGGCTGGGGGCGGTGTGTGGATGGCAGTGAGGGCCGGGCTGGGGCGGTGTGTGGACAGCGGTGAGTGTCTGGCTGGGGGCGGTGCGTGGCCTGCTGTGGGGCAGGTGGGTGGGCCGTGTGTGGACAGCAGTGTGGGTCAGATTGGCGACGATGGATGGACAGCAGTGAGAGTCAGGCTTGGGCTGGTGTGTGGACGGCAGTGAAAGTCAGGCTGGGGGGGGTGTTGGATGGCGGTGAGGCTCAAGCTGGGGGCGGCGTTGGACGGTGGTGAGGGTCAGGTTGGGGGCAGTGTTGGAGGGCGGTGAGTGTCAGGCTGGGGCCGTTGTATGGATAGCAGTGAGGATCAGGCTGGGGATAGTGTTGAATAGTGGTGAGTGTCAGGCTGGAGGCTGTTTTGAATGGCGGTGAGGGTCAGGCTGGGGACGGTTTGTGGTCGGCCGTGAGGGTCAGTCTGGGGGCTGTGTGTGGACGGCAGTGAGTGTCAGACTGGGGGCTGTGTGTGGACGGCGGTGAGGGTCAGGATTTGGGTGGTGAAGGAACAGCGGTGTGAGTCAGTCTGGGTGCGATGTAGGATCGTGGTGAGTGTCAGGCTGGAGGCGGTGTGTGGACGGCAGTGTGAATCAGGCTGGGTGCGATGTAGGACGGTGGTGAGGGTCAGGCTAGTGGCAGTGTGGGTCCGGCTGGGGGCGGTGTGTGGACAGTGATGAGGGTCATGATGGGTGCGGTGTTTGGACGGCGGTGAGAGTCAGACTGTGTTGGTGTGTGTGTCATGGTGAGGGACAGGCTGGCGGTGGTGTTGAACAGCAGTGAGTGTCAGGCTGGAAGTGGATTGTGGATGGCGGTGAGGGCCAGGCTTCGGACAGTTCGTGGACGGCAGTGAGGGTCAGGCTGTGGGCGGTGTGTGTGCGACGGTGAGGATCAGCCTGGGGTCATGGTTGAATGACGGTGTGCGTGAGGCTGGAGCCGGTGTGTGGACGACGGTGTTGGTCAGTCTGGGAGCACAGTTGGATAGCGTATAGGGTCATGCAGAGGTCGGTGTGTGGACGGAAGTGAGGTTCAAGCTGGGGCGGTGTGTGTGGCTGTGAGGGTCAGGCTGGGGGTGGTGTTGAGTGACGGTTTGGGTGAAGCTGGGTGCGGTGTGTGGACGGCGGGAAGGGTCTGGCTGGGGGCTGTGTGTGAATGGCAGTGAGGGACAGACTGGGGCCGTGTGTACACAGCGGTGAAGGTCAGGTTGGGGGCGGTGCGTGGAAGGCAGTGAGGGTCAGGCTGGGGACGGTCTGTGAACGGCAGTGTGGGTCAGTCTGTGTGTGGTGTTGAACGGCAGAGAGGGTCAAGCTTGGGGCGGTGTGTTGACGTCAGTGAGGATCAGGCGGGGGTGATGTTAGACAGCACGTTGGGCAGGCTGAGGACTGTGTGTGGACGGCGGTGATGGTCAGGCTGGGGGCGGTGTGTGGACGGCAGTGAGGGTCGGGCTGAGGGCAGTATGTGGACGTTGGTGAGGGTCAGGCTGGGCGTCATGCTTGACAGCACGTTGGGTCAGGCTCAGGGCGATGTATGGACGGCAGTGAGGGTCAGACTGGGGGCGGTGACAGTCAGCCTAGGGGTGCTGTGTGGACGGAGGTGAGTATCAGGCTGGGGTGGTGTGTGGATGGTGGTGAGGGTCAGCCTGGTGGCAGTGTGGGGACGGTGGTGGGGGACAGGTTGAGGGCGGTTTTGAATGGCAGCGAAGGTCAGGCTGGGGGCTGTGTGTGAATGGAGGTGAGTGTCAGGCTGGGCGGTGTGTGTTCGGTGGTGAGGGACAAGTTGGGGGCGGTGTTGAATGGCAGTGAGGGTCAGGCTGGGGGTGGAGTGTGGATGGCAGTGAGGGTCAGGCGGGAGATGGTGTGTGGACGGCAGTGAGGGTCAGGCTGGGGGCGGTGTTGGACAGCGGTGTGGATCAGGTTGGGGCAGTTTGTGGATGGCAGGGAGGATCATACAGGGGGCAGTGTTGGACAGCAGTGAGGGTTAGACTGGGGCCGGTGTGTGGACGGCAGTGAGGGTAAGGCTGGTCATGGTGTGTGGACGTCAGTGAGGATCAGGCTGGTGGCAGTGAGTGGAAGGAGGTGAGGGTCAGGCTAGGGGCTGTGTGTGGACGGAGGAGAGTTTCAGGCTGGGGGCTAGGTGTGAATGGCGGTGACGGTCAGGCAGTGGTCATGTGGTGTGGACAGCAGTGAGGATCAGGCTCAGGGCGGGGTGTGGACGGTGGTGAGGATCTGGCTGGGAGCAGTGTGTGGGCGGCAGTGAGGGTCAGGCTGGGGGCAGTGTGT
>NW_025215104.1:54963-63760 GCF_004010195.1 Chiloscyllium plagiosum | reverse complement strand
CACCTGAACCTCCACACACATCATTTACTACATCTGCTGAACCCGATGTAGCCTCCTATACATTGGGGAGACAGGCTTTTCAGAGAACACCTCTGGGACACCCGCACCAACCAACTTTTCAGAGAACACCTCTGGGACACCCGCATCAACCAACTCAACCGCCCCGTGGCTGAACACTTTAACTCCCCCTCCCACTTCGCCAAGGTCATACAGGTCCTTGGCCTCCTCCATCGCCAGACCATGGCAACATGACGTCTGGAGGAAGAGCGACTTATCTTCCGCCTAGGAACCCTCCAACCACAAGGGGTAAATGCAGATTTCTCCAGCTTCCTCATTTCCCCTCCCCCCACTTTTCTTAGTCCTAACCGTCAGACTCAGCACCACCTTCTTGACCTGCAATCTTCATCTTGACTTCTCCGCCCCCAATCCCTCTCTGGCCTATCACCCTCACCTTAACCTCCTTCCACCTATCGCATTCCCAACGCCCCTCCCCCAAGTCCCTCCTCCCTACCTTTTATCTTAGCCTGCTTGGCACACCCTCCTCATTCCTTAAGAAGAGCTTATGCCCAAAACGTCGATTCGCCTTTCCTTTGATGTTACCTGACCTGCTGTGCTTTTCCAGCAACACGTTTTAAAGCTCAGACTTGAAGCATCAGTTTTTGAAGCATGATCAACTGCTTGTGAAATATGCAGCATGTTTGGCATTCTGGTGCAGACTTGAAACACTAACTGTGTTTACTCCCAGCAGTTGCTGCCGAGGCTGCTTTCACTAAACAGGACAGCAAGACAACATATTGTGATCTTTCAGGTCTAGCTGAGGGGTCAAAATGCAAAAGGGCAAAGCAACACACCAGGGAGGCATAAGCCAATGAGCATTAAGACATCAACAGAGCTGCAGCCTCATCCAGTCTGTGAGCAAGGTACCTATTATTTTGCTGAAACTTTATTGCTGGAACAGCACAGCAGGTCAGGCAGCATCTAGGGAACAGAAGATTCGACGTTTCGGGCACATGCCCTTCTTCAGGAAGAAGGGCATGTGCCCGAAACGTCGAATCTTCTGTTCCCTAGATGCTGCCTGACCTGCTGTGCTGTTCCAGCAATAAAGTTTCAGCTTTGATCTCCAGCGTCTGCAGACCTCACTTTCTCCTCCACCTATTATTTTGCACCAATTGCCCTAGCAACCTGGCGGTACAAATATGTATTGTAAGAAGGTTGTTGCTGTGCTGTGATGATGCAGAAAGTCTAGCACATGTCAGATGCTACATGCAGGATTCCACTGTCCATAGACATGAGGTGCATGCGGCTGTTGCCAATTGAGCACACCCTGAGATGGTGATGCCGGGTATCCAAGGTAGATGTCCAGAGAAGTAATTGGCAAGCTGGTATTGCAGGGTTTCACTAACATTTGCGTCAGAAGTTCTCGACACCTAGTTTCCATTCGGCAGGAAGTAGAATAGGATCCTGTGTGTTAATGAAACAAAATTAAGTAATAATGAGCATCGTAACGAGCAATAATCCCCATTAATAGGCCTCTTGCCACTTACGAATAATAATCTCAGCTCAGCCATCAGGATTTGTTGGGTAAGGCTACTTGATGGTCTCAATGGCAACAAAGGCCTCACTTGACATCGAACACAATACTTCCAAAAGTTACACTATGGCTTAATTTTTGTGGTGTTCATTATCACAGCAACCTAAGACAGACAGTCGACAATTTTTAAGTAAAATTTTCATGGTTTATTGAGTTTTCAAAGCATCAGTTTCAGTATGGTGCATGAGTTAATAATAGAGGCCGTGTCTGCGTGGGTTTCCTCCGGGTGCTCCGGTTTCCTCCCACAGTCCAAAGATGTGCAGTTCAGGTGAATTGGCCATGCTAAATTGCCCGTAGTGTTAGGTAAAGAGTAAATGTAGGGGTATGGGTGGGTTGCGCTTCGGCTGGTCGGTGTTGTCTTGTTGGGCCGAAGGGCCTGTTTCCACACTGTAAGTAATCTAATCTAATCTAGAGTCACAGCGATGTACAGCTCGCAAACAGACCCTTGGGTCCAACTTGTCCATGCTCTCCCGTTATCCTAACTTCATCTCGTTCCACTTGGCCCATATTCCTCTTAATCCTTACTGTTCGTATGTCCATCCAGATGCGGTAAAATGTTGTAATTATACCAGACTCCACCATTTCTGCTGGCAACTCATTCCATACACGCATTACACGCTGTGTGAAAAAGTTGCCTATCAAGTCACTTTTAAATCTTTACCCTCTCTCACCCTAAACCTGTGTTTTCCAGTTCTGAATTCCTCTGCCTCAAGGAAAAATATATTATCTATTTAACCTATCTATGACCCTCATGATTTCATAAAGCTCTATAAAGTCAGCCCTCAGCGTCCGACACTCCAGGGAAAACAGCCTGAGCCAATTCACCCACTCCCGACAGCTCAAACCCTCCAACACTGGCAACATCCACGTAAATCGTTTCTGAACCCTTTCAAATTTCACAACATCCTTTCTATAGGCGGGAGGTGGGAATAAAGGAAGCGTACAACAGTGACAATTGGTATCAGTACTGATATCAGAGGACAAACAGACTGTTCATGAAATATTCCAATTTCATTAAAGCATTGGGGACAGGATCCTGGTCTCTCACCGAGGTGGTAGGGTACTCCTCTCACGGTCTTCCTCTTCTTCTTCTGGTCCATCTTTCACATGCCTGGTGAGGACTGTTCAATGAAGATTGCTCTCTGGGGACCAACTGATGACATGTGCTTCCCACAAGGTCTGCTTGATGAGAACTGCCCTTTGAGAGAATTTCCCTCTGTCCCAGTCCTTATTACTATATCATAGTTCCAGGGGCAGGTAACTTGCACTGTGTTCGTTTGGCCAGTGGCCTAATTCTGTTGGCCGGTGGCCAGGAGACAACTGCAGTAGACTGGAATGGTAGCTAACAATCTTTTGGATGTGGACACTTATGGGATGGAAAACAAGGACCAAAAGGATCCTCAGTGTTATGGGAGGGAAGAGAAAGTGGTGGTGAGGGCAGAAGTGCCGGAAATGGATGGGACATGGCTAAGGCCCTGTCAATCCCAGCCGGGCCCCAGACAGATCCACTTTTTACCTTAAATGTTGATTCCACTGCCACCAGCCTCTTTGGTTTATTATTGTCGCATGTACCCGGGTACAATGAAAAGTTTTGTTTTGGGTTCGGTACAGGCAGCTCCTCCCAAACTATATAAAAGTACATTAGGGTAACAGATCAGAGTGAAGAATACAATGTTACAGCTGCAGAGAGAAGGTGCACAGTGAGTAAGATAATCATTAAATTTAAAGTTTGAGATGTTAATTTGGAAGTCTCATAATAGTAGGGAAAAAGCTTTTCTTGAATCTGCACATATTATTAATTTTCGGCAGGATGATATTCATGCCCGCATGGACAGTGTCAAGCTTCTGGGAGTGGTCATCCACAACAAGCTTTCTTGGATTCTTCAAGTGGATGCACTGGTTCTAAAGGCCCAACAACATCTCTTCTTCCTCTGGCAGCTGAGGAAATTTGATATGACGCCGAATACACTTGCCAACTTTTATAGGTGTGCCATGGTGAGCATTCTGTCTGGATGCATCACTACCTGATATGGCAACTGCACCATTCAATATCGGAGAAAGAGAGAGTGGCGAACTTGTTCCAGACAATCAAAAAGGCCTACCTCCCATCTATAGAATCGATCTACCAGGCCCGCTGTCAAGGAAAGGCCACTACCATGCTCAAAGATCTATCCCACCCTGACAACGCTTTTCAACTTCTACCATAGGAGAGAAGGTACAGAAACCTGAGCACCAGCCGTTCTCGAAACAGTTTCTACTTTACTGTTGTGAGAATACTGACTGGACTCTCAAACTCTTCACATTCGCCTGTACCTGTGTATTTGTTTTTGCCATGTTTACCTATAATTTACTTATCTATGCTACTTAACCGTGTCCCTACAATTTACTTATCTATGCTACTTAACTGTGTGGTCTGCCTATATTGTTCGCAAAACAAAGCTTTTCACTGTGTCATGGTACATGGGACAATAAATTCAATTCAATATCTTCTGCCTGATGTAGGTGGAAGAGAGTATAATTGGATTGGGAAGGGTCCTTGATGATGTCAGTTGCTTTCCCGAGACAGCGGGAAGTATATGTGGAAGGCACGTTTGAGTGATGAACTGGGCTGTGTTCATGACTCTCTACAGTTTCTTGCGTCTTGGACACAGCAGGTGCCACTGTACGCTGTGATGCAACCCGACAGGAAGCTTTCAATCTGCATCCAAAACATTATTTGCTGCTATTTCCATTGGACCCCCAGTGTAATGCCAACACCAGACACACATTCCCCTTCCCTGGCTTGTCAGCATCCTGTGGGGACCATCCCCTCGGGGATACCCTGATCCACTCCTTCTCCACTCCCAACCCACTTCCCATGGCACCTTCCCTCGCAATCACCTCTTGCCCATCGACCTCATCCCTTCTTACTATCCAAGATCCCAGACACCTTTCAGGTGAAGCAGCGCTTTCCCTGCACTTGGCTCAGGAGAAAGTGAGGACTGCAGATTCTGGAGATCAGAGTTGAGAGTGTGATGCTGGAAAAGCAAAGCAGGTCAGGCAGCATCAGAGGGGCAGGAGAAGGGACTTTTCGGGCGAAGGGTTCTTGCTTGATTTGCCTGCTCCTCTGATGCCGCCTGGCCTGCTGTGTTTTTCCAGCACCACACTTTCCACTCTTGCACTTCGCTCAACCGTGTTTACTGTATTTGCTGCTCACAATTTGCTCTCCTCTACACCAGGGAGGCGGACACAGACCTTTGCGGGGACACCCACATTTCGGAGGAATGACACCAACTTCCTGGTTTTCCTGCCACTTGCACACAGCACCATCTGTCCCTAGCATCTCTGTCAGGGCCTGCTGCAGGGCTCCAGCAAGTTCAGCACAAACTGGAACACAACACAACAAACTCACTTTCCCTGCAACCTTCAGGGTTGAATATCAAGCTCAACAATGTTAGAGGGTGAACACCTTCTGCAGTGTCCTGTGCACACAGCCCAGGCCCTTCTCATGACACGGGCTGCTTCAGGCACAGACACCCTCATGTTCAGCTTTTCTTTCTCCCTGTCTCACATTGATCCAGCTGTTTGTCTGTCTGACTGATCTTCTCTCTCTTCCTGAGCTCCACCTCCACCTACTGCAGCGGTGACAGCAGTAACCCTTCCCCCACCCCGATCATCTTCAGCATGTATCCCACATTTCTGAACTCGATTCTGCCAAACCTGCTGAGTTTCTTCAGCGATTTCTCTTTGCTCCCGCATTCAACTTCAGGCGACATTCCCAGGGCGGCACCTCACTTCCTATTGGCTATAACCAGGAGTTTGATAGACTTCCTGAACAATCGGAGCTGAATGGAGAGCTGAGGGCAGCCCTGAGGGCTGACGCACAGATTCTCGGCACGGCCGATGAACAGACTCTGCGCGAGCTCATAGAGGGCGGGCCCTTACGGTGGGGAGAGAGGAGTTAATTTTTAAAACATTCCAGTGAAGGCGAGAAGACAGCTTCGATATTTATCAGCAACCTGTTAATGTGCAGATATACGGCAGTGAGGAGGAATTCTTTCCTATCCATGTAACAGCCCGAATGGTGTTGGCACTTAGGGTTAGCGGGAAACCAGGATAGGATGAGAAACACCCGAGGATTTTGAGTGAACTAAGAGGAGAAACTGTGGGGCCACTGGCCCGAACATTATAGTCTCCCCTGGACAGGGAGGAGGGGCCAGGAGACTGGAAATTGGCATTACAGTATCCTCTGGACTGGGAGGAGGTGCAGGAGACTGAAGGATTGACATTACAGTCAACCCAGGAATGGGAAGAGGTGTCAGTAGACTAGAGGGTTGACATTACAGTCAACCCAGGAATGGGAGGAGGTGTCAGGAGAATGACCGGTAGACATTACAGTCTCCCTCGGGCGGGGAGTTGGAGTCAGGAGACTGGAGGATTGACATTACTCTCTCCCCGGGCTGGGAGGATGTGCCCAGAGAGTGATGATAAACATTACAGTCTCCACTGGACTGGGAGGAGATGTCAGGAGACTGGAGAATTGACATTACCGCCTCCCCTGGACCGTGAGGAGGTGCCAAGAGACAGGAGGATTGACGTTTCTCTCTCCGAAGGACAGGGAGGAGATGTCAAGAGACAGGAGCATTGACATCAGAGTCTACGCTGGAGACGGAGGATGTGTCTGGAGACTGGAGGATTGACATTACTCTCTCCCCTGGAGTGGAAAGAGATGTCAGGAGATTGGTGGATGGACATTACGGTCTCCCCTGGACTGGGAGAAGGTGTCACGAAACTGGAGGATTGACATTACTGTCTCCGCTGAAGTGGAAGGAGATGTCAGGAGGCAGGAGGATTGACATTTCTGTCTCTCCCGCATTGGGAGGAGGAGTCAGAAGACTGGAAAATTTACATTACTCTCTCCCCTGGGCTGGGAGGATGTGCCCAGAGAGTGATGATAAACATTACAGTCTCCACTGGACTGGGAGGAGATGTCAGGAGACTGGAGAATTGACATTACCGTCTCCCCTGGACCGTGAGGAGGTGCCAAGAGACAGGAGGATTGACGTTTCTCTCTCCGAAGGACTGGGAGGAAATGTCAAGAGACAGGAGCATTGACATCAGAGTCTACCCTGGAGACGGAGGATGTGTCTGGAGACTGGAAGATTGACATTACTCTCTCCCCTGGAGTGGAAGGAGATGTCTGGAGATTGGTGGATGGACATTACGGTCTCCCCTTGGCTGCCAGGAGGTGTCACGAGACTGGAGGATTGACATTACTCTTTACCCTGGACTGGGAGGCAGTGATAGGAGACTAGTGGATTGACATTACAGTCTCCCCAGCACTTGGAGGAGGAGTCAGAAGACTGGAAGATTGACATGAGAGTCTCCCCTGGACTGAGAGGTGGTGTCAGGAGACTAGAGGATTGACATTACTCTCTCCCTGCGATATGGAGGAGGTGTCAGGAGACTGCAGTGTTGACATTACATTCTCCCCTGGACTGTCAGTGGTTGCCAGGAGACTGGAGTATTGAATTTTCTGTCCCCCTCGACAGCGAGGATGTATCAGGATACCGGAGCATTGACTTTACAGTCTACACTGGAGTGGGAGGAGGAGTGGATTGACACTGCACTTTCCCCGTGACAGGGAGGAGGTATGAGGAGACTGGAGGATTGACATTAGTCACCACTGGACTGGGAGGACGTGCCCGGAGACTGAAGGATATACATTGCAGTCTCCCATGGGCAGGGAGGAGGTGTCAGTAGTCTTGTGGGTTAACATTAAGGTCTCTTCTGGATTCAGAGGAGGAATCAGAAGACAGGAATTTGACATTAATATCTCCCCTGGATTGCGAGGAGGTGTCAGGAGACTGGAAGGTTTTCATGACAGTCTCCCCTGGACTGAGTGGAGGTGTCAGGAGACTGGTGGATTGTCATTACAGTCAACCCTTGACTGGGAGGAGGTGTCAGGATAATGAAGGATTGACATTCCTGCGTCTCCTGGACGGGGTGGATGTGCCTAGGGACCGGAGGATACACATTAGAGTCTCCCCTGGACTGGAAGGAGTTGTCAGGAGACTGGAGGATTGACATTACATTCTCCCCTGGACGGGAAGGAGGTGGCAGGAGACTGCAAGATTGACATTACATTTCCCCCTAGACTGGGAGGATGTGCCCAGAGACTGGAAGATAGACATTACCGCCTCTTCTGGACTGGGAGGAAGTGTCAGGAGATTGTAGTATTCACATTACATTCTCCTTTGGACGGGGAGCAGGTGGCAGGAGACTGGAGGATTGACATTTCAGTCTCTCATGGACTGGGAGGAGTTGTAAGGAGACTGGATGATTGACATTACATCCTCCCCTGGACTGGAAGGAGATGGCTGGAGACTGCAAGATTGACATTACATTTCCCCCTAGACTGGGAGGATGTGCCCAGAGACTGGAAGATAGACATTACCGCCTATTCTGGACTGGGAGGAGGTGTCAGGAGATTGAAGTATTCACATTACATTCTCCTCTGGACTGGGAGCAGATGGCAGGTGACTGGAGGATTGACATTTCAGTCTCCTCTGGACTGGGTGGAGGTGTCTAGAGACTGCAGGATTGACATTACTTTCGCCCTTGGAGGGAAGAGATGTCAGGAGACAGGAGGATTGACATTTCAGTCTCTGGAGCACTGCTAGTACTTGTCAGGAAACAGGAGGATTGATATTTCGGTCTCCCTTGGAGTGAGGAGGTGTCACGAGACCGGATGGTTGACATTACTCTTTGCCCTGGACTGGGAGAAGTGGCAGGAGACTAGAGGATTGGCATTCCAGTCTCCCCTGAACTGGGAGGAGGAGTCAGAAGACTGGAAGATTGACAGGATAGTCTCTCCTGGAGTTGGAGGTGGTGTCAGGAGACTGGAGGATTGGCATTACTGTCTTCCCTGATCTGGGAGGATGTTTCCAGATACTGCAAGATAGATATTACAGCCTCCACTGGACTGAGAGGAGGTGTCAGGAGACTGGAGAATTGACATTACAGTCTCTCATGGACTGGGAGGATTTGTCAGGAGACTGGATGATTGACACTACAGTCTCGCCTGGACTGGAAGGAGATGGCTGGAGACTGGAAGATTGATATTATATTTTCCCCTGGACTAGGAGGATGTGCCCTGAGACTGGAGGATAGACATTACAGTCTCTTCTGGACTGGGAGGGGTGGCAGGGAGACTTGAATATTCAA
>NW_025215104.1:42071-54578 GCF_004010195.1 Chiloscyllium plagiosum | reverse complement strand
TGTCAGGAGACTGGAGAATTGACATTACAGTCTCTCATGGACTGGGAGGAGTTGTCAGGAGACTGGATGATTGACACTACAGTCTCTCATGGACTGGAAGGAGATGGCTGGAGACTGGAAGATTGATATTACATTTTCCCCTGGACTAGGAGGATGTGCCCTGAGACTGGAGGATAGACATTACAGTCTCTTCTGGACTGGGAGGAGGTGGCAGGAGACTTGAATATTCAACATTGCAGTCACCCCTGGAGGGGGAGGAGGTGCCAGGAGAGTGGACGATTGACATTACAGTCTTCCCTGGAGTGGGAGGGCGTGTCCGTAGACTGGAGGATTGACGTTACAGTCTCTCCTGGACTGTGAGGAGATGCCAGGAGACTGAAGGATTGGCATTTCTGTCTCGCATGGACTGGTAGGAGGTGTCAAGAGACTGCACCATTGACATTGCAGTCTCCCCTGGAGTGTCAGGAGATGTCACGAGGCTGGGCGATTGACATTACAGACTCCCTTGGACTGGAGGCCGTGCCCGGAGATTGGAGAATTGACTTTACAGTCTCCCATGGTCTGGGAGGAGATGTCAGGAATCTGGTGTGGTAACATTACAGTCACTCCTGGATTCGGAGGAGGAGTCAGAAGACTGGAATTTTATATTTCTGCCTCGCCTGGATTGCGAGGAGGTGTCAGGAGACTGGAAGATTGACATTATAGTCTTCACTGGAGTGGGAGGAGGTGTACGTAGCCTGCAGGATTGGCATTACGGTCTCCACAGACTGGGATTAGTTGTCAAGAGACTGTTGGATTCTCATTACAGTCTCCCCTTAGAGTGGGAGGAGGTGTCACTAGACTGGAAGATGGACATGACAGTGTCCCCTGGAGTGGGAAGCGGTGTCAGGAGACTGGAGGATTAACATTACAGACTCCCTTGGACGGGGAGGATGCGCCCGGTGATTGGAGATAGACATTATAGTCTCCCCTGGACTGGGAGGAGGTGTCAGTAGTCTGGTGGGTTAACATTACGCTCTCTCCTAAATTCGGAGGAGGAATCAGAAGACAGGAATTTGACAATAATGTCTCCCTAGGATTGCGAAGAGGTGCCAGGAGACTGGAGGATTGACATTACAGTCTCCCCTGGACTGGAAGGAGTTGGCAGGAGACTGGAGGATAGACATTACAGTCTCCTCTGGACAGGGAGGAGGTGTCAAGTGACCGGAGGATTGGCATTATTGTCTCCCCTGGACTGGGAAGGGGTGTCAGGAGACTGGAGGATTGGCGTTTTTGTCTCCCCAGGAGTGGGAGGAGATGTCAGGAGACAGGAAGATTGACATTTCAGTCTCCCCTTGGAGTGGGAGGAGGTGTCACGAGACTGGAGGATTGACATTTCAGTCTCCGGTGCACTGGTAGTAGATGTGAGGAGACAGGAAGATTGACATTTCAGTCTCCCCTTGGAGTGGGAGGTGGTGTCAGGAGACTGGAGGATTGACATTACTGTCTCCCCTGATCTGGGAGCATGTGCCCAGATACTGGAGGCCAGACATTACACTCTCCGCTGGAACTGAGAGGAGGTGTCAGGAGACTGGAGAATTGACATTACAGTCTCCCATGGACTGTGAGGAGTTGTCAGGAGACTGGATGATTGAGACTACAGACTCCCCTGGACTGGAAGGAGATGGCAGGAGAGTGGAAGTTTGATATTACATTTTTCCCTGGACTGCGAGGATGTGCTGTGAGACTGGAGGATAGACATTAGAGTCTCTTCTGGACTGGGAGGAGGTGTCAGGTGACTGGAGTATTCACATTACAGTCTCCCCTGGCGGGGGGGGGAGGAGGTGCCAGCAGACTGGACGATTGACATTACAGTCTTCCCTGGAGTGGGAGGAGGTGTCCGTAGACTGGAGGATTGATATTACGGTCTGCAAAGACTGGGATTATTTGTCAGGAGACTGGAGGATTGTCGTTACAGTCTCCCCTGGATTGTGTAAAGAGACTAGTGGACTGACATTTCTGTCTTGCATGAGAAGGCAGTGTCAGGAGACTGGATCTTTGACATCACATGAGGTGTCAGTATACTGGTGTGTTACCATTACGGTCACTCCTGGATTTGGAGGAGAGTTCAGAAAACTGGAATTTGACATTTCTGTCTCGCCTCGATTGCGAAGAGGTGTCAGGAGACTGGAGGATTTACACTACAGTCTCCCCAGAATAGAAGGAGATAGCAAGAGACCGGAAGTTTGATATTATATTTTTTCCTGGACTGGGAGGATGTGCCCTGAGACTGGAGGATAGACACTACAATCTCCCCTGGACTGGGAGGAGATGCCAGGTGTCTGGTGTGTTAACATTACGGTCACTCCTGGATTTGGAGAACAGGTCAGAAGACTGAAATTTGACATTTCTGTCTCGCCTGGATTGCGAGGAGGTGTCAGGAGACTGGAAGATTGTCATTACGGTCTCCCGGGCTGGGAGGATGTGTCATGAGACTGGAGGATTGATATTACTGCATCCACTGGACTGGGGAGATGCATGCAGAGACTGGACGATAGGCATTATACTCTCTGCTGGACAGGGAGGAGGTGTCAGGAGACTAGAGGATTGACATGACAGTCTCCCCTGGATTGGCAGGAGGTGTCTGGAGACTGCAGGATTGTCATTACTGTCTACCTGCACTGGAAGGATGTGTGCAGAGACTGGAGAATTGACTTTACGTCTCTCCTAGAGTGGGAGGAGGTGTCAGAAGACTGGAACATTGACATGACAGTTCCCCTGGACTGGACGGAGATGGCAGGTGACTGGAAGATTGACACTACAGTCTCCCCTGAACTGGAAGGAGATGGCAGGAGACTGGAAGTTTGATATTACATTTTTCCCTTGACTGGGAGGGTGTGCCCTGAGACTGGAGGATAGATATTAGAGTCTTTTCTGGACTGGGAGGAGATGTCAGGTGACTGGAGTATTCACATTATCGTCTCCACTGAGGGGGAGAAGGTGTCCGTAGACAGGAGGATTGTCATTACAGTCTCCCCTGGACTGTGAGGAGGTGCCAGGAGACTGGTGGATTGACATTTCTGTCTCGCATGGACTGAAAGATGGTGTCAGGAGACTGGAGCATTGACATTACAGTCTCCTATGGAGTGTCAGGATGTGTGAGGAAGCTGGGCGATTAACATTACAGACTCCCATGGACTGGAGGCCATGCCCGGAGACTGGAGGATTGACATTACTGTCTTCCCTGGAGTATCAGGAGGTGTCAGGAGGTTGGGCGATTGACATTACAGACTCCCTTGGACTGGAGGCCGTGCCGGGAAACTAAATAATTGACTTTACAATCTCCCCTGGACTGGGAGGAGATGTCAGGAGTCTGGTGTGTTAACATTACGGTCACTCCTGGATTTGGAGGACAGGTCAGAAGACTGGAATTTGACATTTCTGTCTCGCCTGGATTACGAGGAGGTGTCAGGAGACTGGAAGATTGTCATTACGGTCTCCCCTGGACTGGAAGAATGTGTCAGGAGACTGGAGAATTGATGTTACAGCCTTCCCGGACTGGGAGAAGGTGTCAGGAGACTGGAGGATTGATATTACTGCCTCCCCTGGACTGGGTGGATGTACGCAGAGACAGGACAATTGACATTAGTGTCTCCTCTGGAGTGGGAGGAGATGTCAGGAGACTGGAGGATTGACATGACAGTGTCTCCTGGACTGTGAGGTGGTGCTAGGAGACTGGAGGATTGATATGGTCTCCGCTGGACTGATAGGAGCAGTCACGAGACTGGAGGTTGACATTTTTCTTTGCGCTGGACTAGGAGGATTTGTCTGGAGAGTGGAAGACCGACATTACAGTGTCTCCTGGACTGTGAGGAGGTGGTAGTTGGCTGTAAGATTGACATTACATTTTCATCTGGACTAGGAGAATGTGCGCTGAGACTGGAGGATCGACATTGCAGTCTCCTCTGAACTGGGAGGAGGTGTCAGGAGAACGGAGGATTGACATTACAGTCTGGACTATGAATAAGTGCCAGGAGACAGGAGCATTGACGTTTCTGTTTCTCAAGGACTGGGAGGAGATGTCAGGACACTGGAGCATTGACATTACAGTCTACCCTGGAGAGGAAGGGTGTGTCTGGAGATTGGGTGATTGATATTATAGTCTCCCCTGGACCGGGAGGAGCTGCCCGGTGACTGGACGATTGACATAACAGTCTCCCCTGGGCGGGTTGGACGTGCATGCAGACTGGAGGATTGACATTACAGTCTCCCTTGTTCTGGGAGAAGGTGTCAGGCGACCGGAGGATTGACATTACTGTCTCCCCTAGAGTGGGAGGAGATGTGAGGAGACAGGAGGATTGACATTTCAGTCTCTGGTGCACTGGCAGAAGTTGTCAGCAGACAGGAGATTGACATTACAGTCTCCTCTGGAGTGGGAGGAGACGTCACAAGACTGGAGGATTGACATTACTCTTTGCCCTGGACCGGGAGGAGGTGGTAAAACACTAGAGGATTGACATAACAGTCTCCCCTGGACTGGGAGGAGGTGTCAGGAGACTGGAAGTTTGACATGACAGTCTCCCCTGGAGTGGGAGATGGTGTCAGGAGACTAGAGGATTGACGTTGCTGCATCCCCTGGACTGGGAGGATGTTCCCAGATACTGGATGATAGACATTACAGTCTCCGCTGGAGTGGCAGGAGCTCTCACGAGACAGGAGGATTGACATTACTCTTTTCCCTGGACTGGGAGGAGCTGTCATTAGACAGAAGGTTTGACATTACAGTCTCCCCTTGACTGGGATGAGGTGACAGGAGACTTGAGGATTGACATTACAGTCTACCCTGGAGTGGGAGGAGGCGTGACGTGACAATTGGATTGACATTGCAGTCTCCCCTCGACAGAGAGGAGATGTCAGGGGATTGGAGGGTTGGCATTACAGTCTCCCCTATACTGGGTGGAGGTGACAAGAGACTGGAGGATTGTCATTGCAGTCTCCCCTGGACTGGGAGGAGATGACAAGAAACTGGAGAATTGTCATTGCAGTCTCCCCTGGACTGGGAGGAGATGTCAGGAGACTGGAGGATTGATGTTACACTTTCCCCTGTACTGGGAGGACGTGCCCAGAGATCGGAGGATACACATTTCAGTCTCTGCTGGACTGGTAAGAGGTGTCAGAAGACTGGAGGATTGACAATGCTCTTTGCCCTGACTGGGAGGAGGTAACAGGAGACTAGAAGATTCGCATTAAAGTCTTCCCTGGACTGGGAGGAGGAGTCAGAAGACTGGAACATGACATGATAGTCTCCCCTGGCGTGGGAGAAGGTGCCAGGGGACAGGAGGATGGACATTACACTTTCCCTTGGGCTGGGAGGAGATGTCAAGAGACTGGAAGATTGACATTACACTTTCCCCTGGACTGGGAGGGCGTGCCTTGAGACTGGAGGATAGACATTACAGTCTCCTCTGGACTGGGAGGAGGTGTCACGAGACTGGTGCATTCACATTACAATCTGTCCTGTACTGGGATGAGGTGTCAGGAGACTGGAGCATTGACGTTACAGTCTCCCCTGGAGTGGGAGGGGATGCCAGGAGGATGGACATTACAGTCTCCCCTGGACTAGCAGGAGATATCAGGAGACTGGAAGATTGACATTACACTTTTCCCTGGACTGGGAGGACTTGTCTTGAGACTGGAGGATAGACATGACAGTCTCCTCTGGACTGGGAGGAGGTGTCAGGAAACTCGTGCATTCACATTACAATCTCTCCTGGTCTGGGATAAGGTGCCAGCAGACTGGAAGATTGTAAATTCTGTCTCCCCAAGACTGTGAGGAGGTGTCAGGAGACTGGAGCATTGACGTTGCAGTCTCCCCGGAGTGTAAGAAGTTGCCAGGAGACTGGAGGATGGACATTACAGTCTTTCCTGGAGTGGGAGGAGGTGTCAGGAGACTGGAGGATTGACATTACTGTCTCATCTGGACTGTAATGACATGTCAGGAGACTGGAGAATTGTCATTACAGTCTCCCCTGGACTTGGAGGAAGTGTCTTGAAACTGGAGGAATTACATTATAGTCTCCCCTGGAGTGGAAGGAGGTGTCAGGATACTGGAGCATTGACATTGCCGTCTCCCCTGGAGTGGAAGCAGGTGTCAGGAGCCCTGAGGATTGACTTTACAGTTTCCCCTGGACTGGGAGAAGGTGTGAGGAGACTGGTGATTTGACATTACAGTCTCTGCTGGACTGGGAGGAGATGACAGGAGACTGGACAATTGACATTACAGTCTACGTTTACATCTCAAGGCCTCCATTCCCGGCAACATCTGGGTAAATCTTTACAGAGCCCTCCTCCAGTTTAATCCTCCCTGGTCAACTGGGCAACCAAAATTGCATACATTAATCCGGAAGAGGCCTCTCCAATACTCTGTAAAATCTCAGTGTAACATCCAAACTGCTATATTCAATTGTCTGAGCAATGAAGCGTAACATGCTAAATGCCTTCTTCACCACCCTGTCTATCTAGAACACACATTTCAAAGAATGATGTACCTGAACCACAAGTCCTTTCTGTTCTACAACACGACCCATGGCCCTGCCATGAAGTCCTATCTTTGTTTGTTTTACCAAAATGCAATCCCTCACACGTTTCCAAATTAAACTTCATCTGCTACTCTTCAGTCCATTGACTCAGTTGAACATGATCTCTTTGCAACCTTAAATATCATTCTTCACTGATCACTTCACCACCAATTTCGATATCATCCACAAACTTCCTCACAATGCCTTCCATATTCTCATCCAAATAATTTTCATAAACGACAAATAAAAGTGGATCCAGTGCAGATCCCTGTGGAACACCGCTGGTCACAGGTATCTCATCAGAAATATCCACCATCACTGTCTGTTTCCTGCCATGAAGCCAATTTTATTTCCAATTGGCAAGCTCACCCTGAATCCCATGTGCTCTCATTTTACTCATTTGATAACCATGCAGAGTCTTGTCAAAGGCTTTGCTGAAGTCCAAGTAAGCAATATTTACCGCTCTGCCCACATCAATCTTTTTGGTCAGTACTTAAAAAAAAAACTCCACCAAATTTGTGAGACATGAGTTTCTTCACACAAAACCATGCTGACTATCACTATTCAATCCTTGCCGGTCAAAATCTATATAAATCCAATCTTTCTGAATCACCTCCAACAACTTATCCTCTAGCAAAGTCAGACTCACAGGTCCATAGTTCCCTGGCTTCTCCTTCCATCCCTTCTTAAACAATGGCACAACATTAGTCCCGCTCCAGTCCTCTGGGGATTCACCTGTGCTCATATATGGCACAAACGTTTCTGCTGGGGGTCCTGCAATTTCCACCCTATCATCCCACATTGTCCTGGGATACACTTGTTCAGGTTCTAGAGATTTATCTACCTTTATGTTTTCGAAGACCTCCAGCTCTTTCTCTTCTGTCATGTAATCCCTGTTTTCAAAACGTTAATATTCATTTCCTTGAGTTCTCTAGCCTCCATTTCTTTTTCAACAATAGAAACAAATGCAAAATATAAATCTCCCGAGGTTCAATACAAAGATAACCTGATTAATCTTTAAGGTGCCTTGCTCTCTCCAGAGTTGCTGTCTGGCTCTTAATGTCTTTGTAGAATAAGTTTGTTTTATCCTTAACGTTATCTGCCAGGGCTACCGCATAACTCGCTTTGCTTTCCTGATTTCTTTCCTAAGAATGCTCTTTATAGCCTTCAAGAGATTCAGTTGAACCCAATTGTCTCTATCTAATATATGATTTTTTTTATTCTTAACTAGAACTACAATACCTTTAGATTAGATTAGATTACATTACAGTGTGGAAACAGGCCCTTCGGCCCAACAAGTCCACACCGACCCGCCGAAGCGAAACCCACCCATACCCCTACATTTACCCCTTACCTAACACTACGGGCAATTTAGCATGGCCAATTCACCTGACCCTGCACATCTTTTGGACTGTGGGAGGAAACCGGAGCACCCGGAGGAAACCCACGCAGACACGGGGAGAACGTGCAAACTCCACACAGTCTGTCGCCTGAGGCGGGAATTGAACCCGGGTCTCAGGCGCTGTGAGGCAGTAGTGCTAACCACTGTGCCACCGTGCCGCCCACGGTGACGCATTGTTCCCTAATCTTCCCAGCCTTGCCTTTCACTCTAACAGGAGCAACATTCTCTGGACTCTCCTTACCACACTTTTCTAAATGGCACCGGACGAGGAAAATTAAACTTCCCTTCTATTACAGCATTATTATTCTTATGTGCATTGAGATCTCAAAATATTTTCTTATCGATTTCCCTCTGACGACTGGCGGGCCTAGAATCCAATCCGATATAGATGACCATCTTTTCCTTATTTTTCATTTCAAGGTTTGGATTTTCACTAAAGGGTTCCTCAGTAATAGTTACACTAAGTACAGTAGTAATTGAGTACCTCTGATTCCATGTCTAAACACCTTAAACTCCTCAATTAGATTCCAGTCTGCAGTTAACTCCACAGTATTGGTTAATCAATTATGAACCACATCGTATCCCTCGACTATACTCCTTTCTGTAACTCACTGCTTGATACGTTATTCTGCATTTTAAGCCCTCTCCTCTCTTTCTTAATCAAAAATGTTATATCCCCTCCTCTCTTGCCTCTCTTTCTATCCTTCCTATAACATCTAAAACCCAGAACATTGAGAAGCCTTTCTTGTCATTGCCTCATCCACGTTTCTGTAATTGCTCTGACAGGCGAGTTCTATGTTGTCAGACAGACCCTGAGTTCATCAGCCTTACCAGTACAGAAATAAATGCAGCTTAATTCTTCAGATCTCCAAGCTTTTATACTCACTCTGCAAAACCCTAACCCTTGGCCTGACGATGTCATTCCTCCCAATGTATGCAACAACTTATGGATTCTCACTCTCCCCTTTCACAATCTGATTCAAATGTTTTGAGATGTCCTTCACCCTGACACCAGAAAAGCAACATACCATCCTAGGTTCACGCCTACTGCTGCTAAATATCTTCTTTATGCCCCTGACAGGACGGTCCCCTTGTAACAAAACCGATTTAACATGATTCATTCTTGGTGCCCAAGATCTGACTCCTACTTCTGATTTCCTCTGAGAGACTTGAATACTCTTGCCAACTTTTATAGGTGCGCCATCGAGAGCATTATGTTTTGATGTATCACGACCCCTGGTATTGCAATTGTAAAATTCAAGATCAGAGATGGTTACAGTGAGTGGTGGATTCGGCCCAGACAATTACAAAGCCCAACCTCCCATCTATAGAATCCATCAACCAGGCCCGCTGTCAAGGAAAGGCTGCCAGCATTCTCAAAGATCCATGCCACCCTGGCAATGTTTTTTTTTCTACAACCTCTACCATCAGGGAGAACGTACAGAAACCTGAACATATGCACCAGCCGGTTTCGAAACAGTTTCGACCTTACTGTGGTTAGACGACTGAATAGACACACAAACTCTTCACATTCGCCTGTCACTGTGTTTTCGTTTTTTTGCCGCTGTTTACTGATTATTTACTTATCGACGCTTAAATATGTGATCTGCATGTATTGCTCGCAATATAAAGCTTTTCATTGTGCCTCACAAGTGACAATAAATAAATTCAATTCAGATTCAATTCATTCAATTCAAAATTGAATATCTGTTTGAGAAAGGAACAGCCACATGAGAACTCTGAACTACCCTGTTACCTTTCCATACATTCAATTATCTATCAGTCTGAAAGTCACTCCTGATTATCTGTTATTCCATAGATAAACCACCCCAAACCCCTCGATTAGATTCCGGTCTGTAATTCACTCCTGGGTATTTGTTCTTCCATGCACAAACCACCCCAAAACCCTCAACTCGATTCCAGTCTGTAACTTATTCCCAGGAATCTGTTATTCTAACATAACTCACCTCAAACCCTCAAATTGATTCCATTTTGAAACATATACTTGGGTTTTAATTTAATATAAATAAACCCTTTGATCATCCGATTAGATTTCAATCTGCAACGCAACCACGTATATCTGTTATCCCACGTATAAATCACCTCAAAAACATTAATTATATTCTAGTCTGTAACTCAATCCTGGGTATCTGGAGTTATTCTATATATCAACCTGGAACGCGCTGCCAGAGGAGGTAGTGGAAGCAGACACAATAGCTGCATTCAGGAAGCACCTGGATGAAGACATGAATAGGAAGGGAATAGAGGGATTTGGATGCTCTAACTGAAGGCAGCTTTAGTATGCAAGGGCAAGGTGTGGCAGCGCATATTTGGCGGGCCAAAGGGCCTGTTCCTGTGCCTATATAGTGCTTGTTCTTATGTTCACAATTATTTGAAAGTAGAGTTGCAGGTAGATTGGATAGTGAAGAAGGTCTTTGGTATGCTTGACTTTATTGGTGAGTGTATTGAGTTTAGGAGTTGGGGGGGGGGGGGGGGTGTCATGCTGCTGCTGTACCGGACATTGGTTTGGCCACATGTGGAAGATTGCGTGCAATTTCGGTCTCCCTGTTACAGGAAGGATGTTGTAAAATGTGAAAGGGTTCAGAAAAGTTTTATAAGGATGTTACCATGGTTGGAGAGTTTCAGCCAAAGGGAAAGGCTGGATAGGCTGGGTCTGTATTCCCTGGAGCATCAGCGACTGTGGGGTGACTTCATAGAGGTTTATAAGTTCATGTGTGGCATCGGTAGGATAAATAGACAAAACTTTTTCCCGGGTCGGGGGAGTCCAAAAGCAGACAATACAGGATTAGGATGAGAGGGGAAAGATATAAAGGAGACCTAAGGGGCAACATTTCACGCAGAGGGTGGTGCGTGTGTGGAATGAACTGCCAGAGGAATTGGTGGAGGCTGGTACACTTGCTGCATTTAAAAGGCATTTGGATGGATACATAAATTTGAAGGTTTTAGAGAGATATGGGCCAAATGCTGGCAAACGGACTAGATTAGGCTAGGATATCATGTTGTCAAGTTGGACCAAAGGGTCTTCTTCTGTGCTGTCCATTTCTGTCTCTGTGACTCTGTGACATGACAGGTCAGTTGAAAAGGACGCTGACGTTTTTTGACATTTACACAGAATGTTTACCCCTCTAACTGGGCTTTTGCTCAGACCTATTCAATAACAGTAGTTTCTTGTGAACTGAGGGGTGTCTTTGCAAGTGGGATGACAAAGCAAATCCTTTCCTATCTTCCTGACTGGTGAACAGTCTCTCCCCCGTGTGAACTCACTGAAGCTCACTGAGGTGGGAAGGACACTTGAACCCAGCCACCCTGTGAGAGCGTCTGAATGGTCTCTCATGTGCGAACACATGGATGGGAAATCACATCCCCACTACTTTGAAAGCATTTCAGTGTATGGATAGTTAATAGGTCAGCGCAAAATCGCTGATGTGTCAGATAACACATTCTGAACTGGTGAATTGAATCCAACGCTGCAGACAACACCCTGTCCCACCACAGGCTACACCCACACTGCCACAGGCCCTGCCCACAGCCCTGCCACCGCACCCACCCCTGCCACTCCCTTGTGTGAATACAATGGGATGAGATGGTTGCCTGAACCCAGGTCTGCAGTGAGAATATCTGAGTCGCCTTTCTTCAGTGTGTACACATTGATGGTGCATCAGTTCCAAGCATTTTTACTGCATTTCCCACAATTTGGATATTTAAAAGCCAACTCTCCAGTGTGAACGTGGTCATGTATCAACAGTTGGGATGATTGAGTGAATCCCTTCCCACAGTCAGGGACAGCTCAGTGGCACACTGCTCAGCAATGCTGGTTCACAGCTCAATTCCAGGCTTGGGTGATGATGTAGAAAGTGGGGAAGTGGATGGTGACATCTAGAAAAATGTTCATATGACAGAGGAGGATGTGCTGGATACCCTGACGTGTATGCAAGTCGATGCATCCACCGGATCAAATCAAGTGTCTGTCGAACTTTGTGCGAAGGTAGGGAAGTGGTTGCTAGGCCTTTTGCTGAGATACTTGTAACATCAATAGTCACAGGTGAGGTGCCAGAAGACTGGAAGTTGGCTAACGCGATGCCACTGTTTAAGAAGGGTGGTAAGGACAAGCCAGGGCACTATAGACTAGTGAGCCTGAAGTTGGTGGTGGGCAAGTTGTTGGAGGGAATCCTGAGGGACAGGGTATGCATGTATTTGGAAGGGCAAGGACTAATTCGGAATAGTCAACATGGCTTTGTGCGTGGGAAATCAGATCTCACGAACTTGATTGAGTGTTTTCAAGAAGTAACAAAAAGGATTGCTAAGGGCAGAGTGGTGGACGTGATCTATATGGACTTCAGTATGGTGTTCGATACGGTTTCCTATGGGAAACTGGTTAGCAAGTTTAGATCTCATGGAATACAGGGCGAACTCGCCATTTGGATACAGAACTGGCTGGAAGGTAGGAGACAGTTGGTGGTGGTGGAGGGTTGATTTTCAGAATGGAGGCCTGTGACCAGTGGAGTGCCACAAAGATTGGTGCTGAGT